>NW_005843475.1:101599-111533 GCF_000455745.1 Alligator sinensis
GCCGGAGGGCAGGGAACAACTACAAGCAGACCTGGACAGGTTGGACGTATGGGCAGAAAACAACAGAATGCAATTCAACAAGGAGAAATGCAAAGTGCTGCACCTAGGGAGGAAAAATGTCCAGCATACCTACTGCCTAGGAAATGACCTGCTTGGAGGCACAGAAGCGGAAAGGGATCTTGGAGTCCTAGTGGACTCCAAGATGAACATGAGTCGTCAGTGTGACGAAGTCATCAGAAAATCTAATGGCACTTTATCGTGCATCAGCAGATGCATGATGAACAGAACCAAGGAGGTGATACTTCCCCTCTATCGGGCACTGGTCAGACCGTAGTTGGAGTACTGCATGCAATTTTGGGCGCCGCACTTCAAGAGGGATGTGGATAACCTGGAGAGGGTCCAGAGAAGGGCCACTCATATGGTTAAGGGTTTGCAGGCCAAGCCCTATGAGGAGAGACTAGGGCACCTGGATCTCTTCAGCCTCCGTAAGAGAAGGCTGAGAGGCGACCTTGTGGCTGCCTATAAGTTAATCATGGGGGCAGAGGAGGGAATTGGTGAGGCGTTACTCACCAAGGCGCCCCCGGGGGTTACAAGAAATAATGGCCACAAGCTAGCAGAGAGCAGAATTAGACTGGACATTAGGAAGAACTTCTTCACAGTTAGAGTGGCCAGGGGAAAAGTTTCCTGCTAGGAGTCCCTTTGTGTCTCCAGATGTAACCTGAACATCATATATATATTTACATATTTATATTTATATATGTATTGCCTCTCACAGCAGTATGGGGTATGTATATTGCTGGACCAATTTCTTCTGTCATCTTACACCTAGGAAGACAGTAACAAAACAGGATACTGCAGCCTATACTGGTGCAGGGGCTGCATAGGTCAAAGCCATAGATCTACAGAACCACAAAGGCTTCAGTTCACATCCATGGGATTCAAACATTCAGGAAATAGGATTAGTTAGGAGGGAAAAGACATCCCCCATTTTCCCTCAGAAAGTTGCACCATAACTTAAGGAAGGTGTCACTCATTAGAGCAGGTCGTGACAGCATCTTCCTTCTGGTAGCACCTACTATCACTCTTGGGATCCACAAAACAGTCCCACAGAGATGGCTCTGTCCCTTGGTAGTTCACTTTCTTCATGCAGATGGGGCCAGTCCCCTCTCTGAATGCAGCTTCATCCAGGGCAGACACAGGAGCTCCACAGCCCAGTTCTTTCCAGACATCAGCATTTACCACGTCCCAGGAATCATCACACACTGTCCCAAGGAGCTGTGGTGCCAAACCTCCACTCTCCCTGATCATCCATCCTCTTCTCTCACAACATGGAGCTTCTCCTTGTCTGGGAAAGGCAGAAATGTCAAGCATTATTGGGACAGCTCAGAAAGGCCTTAAGGACCCCAAACAGAGATACAGGAAAGGGCAGAGTACTTGGGCAGTTTGTGGAGAATGGACACTTGGCAAACTCTCTGAGTTGTTTTCTCTTTTTTTCCTAGAGAGAAAAAAATATAGATTCTAGTAATGGACTAGTTTGTGTGTCTGAATATCATGGAGAAGACCAGAACTTACCAGTGGGATAAATCTTAATATCACTTTTATATAAATAGCAATTTAAACCTGTTTAACAAATTTCCACTTCTAGCCATTGATCTCTGCATGGGGAACTAATATAGGCAACTGTTGATCTTCTGGATCTTTGTTTACATGTAAGAGGTCTAGGCAAGTTCCTGATGAATCTACCTGTAGCTGACAAGCCCAAATTGAAAGCGACACAGCTGTTACCAGTTTTTCAGACCCATGGGTTGTCTGAGTTGGAGTCCAAGTTTACAGCACAGTGCTTCCTACTTTCTCACTTTGTTTCCATCCAGGCACCTCGTGTGAAAGCTGTTTAGTTTCCTGATGTGCTTAGAATATGTAGTAAACATTTCTGAACCACAAAGCAGGGATGACAGAACCCAAGTCTTGTAGATTCACAACTTTGCCTTAATTGATAGTTTGTGGTTATTCCAAGCACGTTTCTGCAATAGCCCAAAAGTCTTAGCTGCTTTTCCAAATCTGGTAGTCAGTTTAGTCTCAAGGTCAAGAGCCCTGCTGATCACTGAACACAAGTAGCCAAAGCTGTCGATGACTCCAAGAGATTTACCCTCCTGAATGATGTCAGGCACTGGTTCTTCTACCCCTTGGTAAATGAACACAGTCGTCTTGAGGCTAATTTTCAACTGGAAGCTCTTGCATGTCACAGGAAACCTTCCCAAGAGATTTTGCAGTGAAGATTCACTGTGGGCAACAAAGACTGCATCATCTGTAAACAGAACATCTCTCAGAACCAGCTCTTTCACCTTAGTTTGTGATCTAAACCTTGTGATGTTGAACAGGTCTCCATTAGGGCTATGAGAAATTTCAATGGGTGTTTTGTTTTAACACTGTTTCAACTCATTTTGATAGACCATAGCATTAACATGAGTCACCAATGGGATGCCATAGCCAGCAAAGCAAACAAAACACTGTTGTGTACCTACTGATGCATCTCAAATAAGACCACACTTGTGGAGAGGCTTGAGAGAGTCCAAAGGATGGCTACACATATGGTTAGAGGTATGTAGAGTATGCCAAATGGTGAGAGGATGAGAAGCTTGGGTCTGTTCAGCCTGGAGAAGAGAAGACTCAGAGGAGACATGGTGGCAGCCTATAAGTGTATAAGGGGCCAACATCAGGGACTGGGAGAACATCTGTTCACCAAGGCTAGCAAGGGGAAGACTAAGACTAACAATCATAAATTGCTAGAAGACGACTTTAGATGAGATACAAGGAAAAACTTCTTAAAAACCGAGTGTCCCAGGTCTGGAATAGACTCCCCACAAAGGTGGTACAATCACCTACTCTGGATATCTTCAATAAACATCTGGAGGTTCACCTTGCTGGGGTCATCTGACCCTAGTCTTTCCTGCCCAAGTGTAGCCGGGGGGGGGGGGGGGGGGGGGGCGGTGGTGGTGGATCTGATGATCTTGAGAGGTCCCTTCCAGCCCTTAACATCTATGAATCTGTGAATCTGCCAGAGCTGCAGGATGTGTCCCACTCACTTAGGTCTTTATGGCCACTTTTACATATGCTCCAGGGATATGGCGGGATGGCACTTTTAATTAAAGTGGCTCTGAGAGCTGCTCTAATTAAAACCCCACCGCATCTCGTGCATCAACATTCCTGCGCTTAAAAATGGCTGTGGGGGCACTTGAACTGAAGCTCATTTGACAAGGTTCAGTTCAAGAACCTCTGCTGCTATTTTTAAGTGCAGAGATGAGATTTTCTTTTAAAATTCACTTAGTACCCAAGTGAACAGACAAGGTTCTTTGGGTGAATCTGATATCTTTTGTTATACAAAGCTTGGTCTAACAAAGGATATCAGATTCACCCAAAGAACCTTGTCTGCCTATGTCCTTAGATTTACACAGCTACAAACTACATGCAAGTAAACAGAGGCAATTCTATATGAAATGTAATTACTAACTGTTTGCTATGCCCTCCAATGCATGGAAACTTGCAAAGTTTTGCCACCTCCATGGCTGATAGATGTGCATGCCCATACTTCTCTGGGATGAAAGTAATGATTGTCTAGTGATAAATATGTTCAATCCCTGAACTACTAATAAACCTACTGATCATCTTTGTTTAAATCACATTATGAAAATGCAAATATACAGTCATAACAATGGTTCATACAAACCTAAACATGATAAAGCTGAACATAGTTTAATATTAGCTGCTAATAGAGTCTAAGGGCCTGGTTATACATTAATGTTAGGCAGCTCCTGGAGCTTTTAACCCCTGTATTGTCCACATATTAACACCTGAAGCTAGTTTTCAGCACACTTTAGGCGGCTTAAAGTTGCCTCTCCAAGGCAGTTTTATCTGTGATCCATGTTACCGAGTTCATATTCCATTAATGTTTGGCTACTCCACACAGATGATCCAGCCAATTTGCAGTCCTCCAGCACCAATAACTCTACTGCTGTGTGTGGGTGGATGGGTTGGGGGGCAGGTTCTGGCACAAAGCCAGCTCCTCTTCCCATTCCCAGGGGTGCAATCCTGTGCAAAGAACCTGAAGAGCACATGCCATCTAGTCAGGTTGCAGGGCACAGATGGGTCTGGGAGTGCACTCTAGGGGGTGTAGGGCATGGGAAACTGGTGCCTTCTGTGTCAGGGGGGGCACGTGCTCCCCCAGCAGCCAGTCAGTGACTTGCGGGGGGGGTGCCCCTGTGGCCAGTTGCGCCGACCGGAAAGTGTGAGCTGAGCATCTGGGAGCGCTAGCAGCACTATCTGAAGTGCCAGTGGTGCTTCTCCTGGCACCCCCACTCCCCAGCTTGTGCTTGCAGGGGGAGCACTGGCATTCCCGCCTGACTCCCCTGCCTGCTGCCTAAGCAGGGAGTGCTGGCTGTGAAGGGGTGCACCAGCACTCTCAGGGGTTACACATACACCCCCATACACCCCCTACCTGTCACCACTGGTGCAGGGAGTGGGGATAAGGTAGCGGGCTAGGTTGGGTCCCCATGAGCTGGGGCTTCCTTCCTGGAGCAGCACGGTCTGGTGTATTTTGCTTAGTGTTCCCCTCTGGGTGTCCTCATTATGAAGCTATGACCTTCACTCCCATCCCTGTTATCTTTTCATTTGTCTCAAGTAATCAGTGATATGGTCTTAGTGGCCCCTATTGCCAATGGTGCCTCATAGCTTTACTTGGTGGACTTTGACCTACCATCCCAATGGAATATCAAAAGGCCTTCCTGCGAGCTGGGCACTAGCTTCTCCAAAATCATCTTTCCTCACTTGCCCCAGCTCCTAGCTTTTTTAGGAAGCATGATTTGAATAGGGATGATCCTGCCTCAGGCAAGTGGTTGTGCTAAATGACCTCTGGAGATGCCTTGCAGCTCAACTTCTTCATGACATACTACACACCCCACTCCCAATCCCAGTACTAAACCATTTAAAAAATGAGACATGGTTTAATTTACATCTAATTTATTTCTTTTTAAATTCTTTTTTTTTACTTGTTATTTTGTCCTTCAATTCCTGACTTACTTTGTTTCACCACCCATCCCCCATCCTCATTTCCTTGCCACTTCTTATTTCATTACTAACCCCCAACCTAGCACTAACACTGTTGACTTGACACATGACAGATCAACACTCAGGATCTCAATACTGTGCTGTTAGACAGGAAGGTGTGATACAAAATTATATACACACACACACAAACTACCTATACATCACTATGAGTTCACTTGGGTGCACTTCTGTGGCTGTGTGTGAACACTACTAGTGGGGGTTTGGGGTAACTTGGTGCTCCGGGTCACTTGAGGTTAATGTGCCCCAGGGTTACTCAGGGTCACCTGCTGTGGGGGTGGAAAGGAGCAGTCAGCCAGGAAATAGAGGCAGAAAAACTGAGAGAGAAAGCCAGGAAATCAAGGAGGAGGGCCTGGAGGTCAGTAAGATAAAAGCCCAACTCAGGGTTTCAAAATAACTGTTATATTAATCAGGCAGCACACTATACAGCCCCACAAAATTATTGGGTCTTACACACACAGACACACACACACAATGGTAGCAGGAGAGGAAAGGCTTGGTGGAGGGATTGGCATCAATGTGTGTGGGGACAGAGTACAGTCCTTTGCTTGGGGAAGGAAGTGGGTGATAACTACCCATCCTGGGCGGTGAGTTGATCCTCGATGGCCAATTGGGATCTTCTCCAGCAAGGTGTTGTCCAGAGGGGGTCACTGGCAGGGCCTCTGGATGGATAAGTAATGTGGCATAGTGCTGGTCTAAGTGGAGAGGGTGTCCCAAAGAGGTCACACTCTACCATCCCTTTTATAGGGGTGGGCTACCTGTGTCTCCTATGGGAAGGACATGTCCAGGCAAGTCCAGTCCTGCTCAGATGCATATGTGCAGATCCAGGTGTCCTCATTGGTGAGATACAATGATGGAGTTGCTGGTTTCTGTAGGGTCTTTGTCTTCCAGATGTTGGGCTCCTGTAGGTTCTCTATCTTTCAAATGCTGGTTTTTGTCTCTGTTCCTGGGTGAGTCAATGCAAGGCAATAATCAGGTGATTGAGTTGATGGTCTGGTTGTTACCGATCATTCAGCAAAGGCCTGCTACCATTATGCCTCAAGCACCCTCATTCACTCCCATCATTCAGGATCCAATTTACATAGAAGTGGTAGCTATAAATCACAGTTGCTACATACTATACAATAGGGTATGCCCTCTTGTATAGGGCAGGAACAAAAGATGGAGGCTTGACCTTACAAAATGGAAACTTGACATTAAATTGGTTAACTTTACAGACACAGGCCTAAACCATACAATATTAATATAAAACAGTAAAAATCAATACAAACAAAACAGAACACTATTTACAATATTAAAAGGGGCTTATTGCAATAATAGCGTACAAGAACTTAGCTTACCTATGACTACATATAATTACTTATAAGGGATAGAGAGGGCAGAGAGAAAGTCGGAACTGGTTGGGGAACAGGAGGGAATGTATTTTTAAGTTAAAAAAAAAAAAAAGAAAGAAAGAAAAACCTGGGGGTTTTGCTACAACGTCAGACAACATGTGTGTACATCAATGTGCAATGTGTAATAAGGTGTTAAAACTGACAGTCATAAACCTAATTTGGGAAAATATCTGCGCATGACAAATAATAGCAACTCAAATCAAATCAACCACTGCAAATAGGACTATCTTTGACACAAGTAAATAGCCTTTGTCAATGTATTTCAACTGGGTTTATTAAAACTATACAACTCACCTCGCTTTGGTACTTACTGGGTTCAGCTTTAGAAACAGGACACATCAGTCAGTTCAAGCAGTCATTCCAAAAGGGTCACTACATGGAAATGAGGAACGATCAAGTGAAAGCTAACATAACTGTAATGTCACAGTTCACTGCCATTATATGGGCCAAGCCCAACAAGCTCAGGCCCAGTGTGGACACTTGTCACCTGGGACAGACACACCTGCTACTTCCTTTCCCACTAGGGCTAAACCTGCCTGGAGTGTGTAGGCTACAAATGGTGAGAGAGAAAAAGGTGGAGGGAGGAGGGTGCAGGAGGGGAAAAGGGCCAGGTACCCCTGGGCCCCCTTCCCATTCTAGATGTGACAGCTGAAAATGATGTCTGCATAATAAAAGTGCTTGCTGAAGGCTCTATGGACATTAGACCAAGTGTTTTTTTCTGCAGATATTAAGCTGTATGTTGTTGCTAAGAGCCTAATTAAAGTTTAAGATATAGTAAGGCCTTGTATAAGTAAGGCCTAGTGAATTTAACAAAGCCTTGAAGTAGTAAGGCCCTGTGGCAAAGTTAAAATTATCCTTATCAAAGGAATGCAAGGCTTGCACTGCTATTGGTCAGTCTAAAGACAGTTAAAGTAAGAAGAATTGGAGTGGCTGCAAGTTATCAGTACCGTTCAAAAGCTATAAATTAGCTAAAACATCTGGAAATCATTCTGAAGGAAGATACAGCTCTGTGAAAAGGATTAGTTAGCTGTTGACCTGGATCAGTGGGCCCATGGATCTTGAGGAGCCCAAGGACTGAATACCAGGGTTCTTCCCGGTACCTCTCAGACAGCGCTGATTGGGGACACCTGACTTCACTGAGCTTTGTGTAAAAAGAAACGCGTTTTACATTAGGCATCAGAGGGGACTGCCGATAAGTTGCTGATGTGAACTATTTTTGTCTGTCATTGTTTGTCTTGTTACTATGCATAGTTGTGTTTTAGGTAAGTCAATAAACCTTTCTATCTCTGACCGTACTCTCAATCCCGAAGCTTCTGCAGACAGCTGGGACACTAGAAAACAGGGTAGAGGCCCCATTACAGATACTTACAGGAAACCATGCCTGCAGTAGTTTGCCGCCCTCCCCCACCCCCACCCCCGTGCCCCAAGACAAACACAGTTGCACAAGCACCCATGTCATGAGTTTTGCCTATCAGCAGCTAGAGGTGCAGGGCCCCAGAACCCAGAAGCCCTGCACCTATCTCCTTGAAAGCTAGCAGGCATCGTGGCCTCAGCAGGCAATAGCAAGCCTGCAGTTTTGACCCTGCTGTGCCTTAACATACACAGTATCACCCGTGTCATGAGTTTTCCTTGTCCACAGCTTGAGGTGCAGTTTCCCCAAACCCCTGCACCTATCTCCTTGAAACTTGGCAGGCTTTGTGGCTTCAGCAGGGGCTAGCATGCCTGCAGTTTTGACCCTGCTGTGGCCTAACACATACATGTGACACAAGCTTTGCTTTCAAGATTTTGGGGTGCATTTTCTCCGAACCCCCTGCACCTATCTCCTTGAAACTTGGCAGGCTTTATGTCCCCAAGGAGTCTCTACCATTCCTACATGTTTCAGCCAAATCAAGTCAGAAATGACAAAGGTATAGGCTGTTTTGTCCTTCCCCATTATATCCTATGAGTGAAACATCAAAACAGTTTTGCCATTTTGACCCTGTTTCGCCGGAACAAAATGGAACAGCTGTTTTAAATTGAAACAAAATTTGAAATGAAATGCTGTTCTGTCGAAACATTGAAACACTGCTCGAAACAGAATGCTGCTGTTTCACACAGGCCAACTGACTACTGCTCTAATCAGAAGAAAACAAGTGTCTAGAAAGGAAAAGATTAAACTGGGGAATCCAGATCCATAATTATCTGCTCTACTGTATGCTTTTCTGTGACAGGTGTAATGTTTTCTCAGGTGCTATCTGGTTGCTCTTGCTTTTGATATGCTGACTGCTGGAGTATGTATGTTCTGGACCATGGTATTCCCCAAGGATCCAAATTTGGTGGTTGGGAAGCGCTGGCAATCAACTGCACTGGACAAGGGGTATTGATCTCAAATAATAGTAGGTCACAGTGATTGGGTATCAAACCCTCAAGGAAGCTTTTTCCTTTGGAACAATGGATGTCTGTTTCCCACGAAAAAAACATTGGCAGGAAAAGAGAAAACTCTCAGAGGCTTCTTCCCCGTGTTCAAGCTAGCACACTTGTACACTCTCTTAAGGAGCAACTGTGGCCTTTGCTTCAATATTCACCCCAAAAAATTAAGCTGCCAGATAACTAAAGGGGATTATCTGGAAAAGGAAGTGAACAAGCTGAGGAAGGAGATAAAGAAAAAATAGACTGTCAGAGAGCTTTTGTTGGGTCTGAATGAATTCAAGTCAGCAGGGCCAGATCAATTTCATCTCAGTACACTGAAGGAACTGGCAGAGAAGATCACGGTTTCCTTGGCAACAATCTTTATGAAGTTGTGGAAGTTTGGTCAAGTACCAGAGGAGTGGAAAAGGGCCAGTGTAGGCAAGGAATAAGATATGCTAGTACTTTCTCCTAGGCCATTATGAAGTGTGTCTTTATAATTGTCCTGGAATAGCATTCCAGGGTAAGCCGGCCCTGCAGTCCTCCAGGCATCCCACAGTGTACCATTCCTGCCTCAGCATCAGCCACTCTTGTACTTGGGGTATTTGATGTCTTCTTCCTCTAGCATGGGAGGAAGACACCTAATAACCCAAGCTAACAAGTCACAGGTGGCCTTTGTGGCAGAAATGCCCCGTCAGTGCCCCTCTCCAGAGATCTGTCTCAGCCAGCCTGAGAGGCTGCTGTTGAATCCCTCACAGCGGGGATCTCGCTCCTTGTCTGCAGACAAAAGCCTGGCGCCTGGGAGGCGATGCTCTGGTCACCTGGGCAGGGGGGAGAAAGACCCGGCCCTGCACGCGGGCCCAGGTAGCCAGGGATGCTTTGCAGATTGGACGGTTTGTAGCCAGTATTGGCAGCTTCGATTGGACCGGCTGCTGAGGTCAGGGAGGTTTTAAAAAGGCCTGGGCCAGGAAGAAGGCAGGCCATTATCCATGCGGTCATCCAGGTGAATCTGAACCTGGCTCTCTCCTCATCACCGC
>NW_005843475.1:111636-112067 GCF_000455745.1 Alligator sinensis
AAACGGCTACCTCAGCCACCCTGGTTTGCTCTATGGGATTCCTTTGATATTCCTGTAAGATTTCTATGATATTGCTCTACCTTTTACCCTGTTACCGCCCTACCCCTGTAATCAATAAAGTTCTCCTTTGAGACCGGTGTGGAGACTTATTGAGGGGTGGGTCTAAATTATGCCAAGGAGGCCCCTTAGGTCGGTGGACTAAGGGAGGCTTCCTAATAAGCCCCTGACTTGGGGAAGTGCCCCAAGTGCTTGTACTGGGTCTAGCACCCATTGGACGATCAGGCCTGTGTTTTCCAAGGTGCACAGAGCCTGAAGTGAGTCCAGAGCCTTGGATGGTGGCAGCAGGAACCCCAGGCTAGCGGGTGTGCTCCAGGGAAGGGGTCGGCCGGACGGGAGGCACCCCAGGGAGGCACTCGGAGCCTGGAAGGTGG
>NW_005843475.1:117437-117976 GCF_000455745.1 Alligator sinensis
GGCAGCCATTATCCATGCGGTCATCCAGGTGAATCTGAACCTGGCTCTCTCCTCATCACCGCATGCTGCAAGAGTGCCCTGCCTCCAGAGGAAACAACAAGCACCTCTGGATGATGCGAGTGAGTAACCTACTAGAGATCCGATCAGATATTTAGCTTCAGTAACTCAGATGCGTGTTGAAACGGCTAACTCAGCCACCCTGGTTTGCTCTATGGGATTCCTTTGATATTCCTGTAAGATTTCTATGATATTGCTCTACCTTTTACCCTGTTTCTGCCCTACCCCTGTAATCAATAAAGTTCTCCTTTGTGACCGGTGTGGGAGACTTATTGAGGGGTGGGTCTAAATTATGCCAAGGAGGCCCCTTAGGTCGGTGGACTAAGGGAGGCTTCCTAATAAGCCCCTGACTTGGGGAAGTGCCCCAAGTGCTTGTATTGGGTCTAGCACCCATTGGACAAACAGGCCTGTGTTTTCCAAGGTGCGCAGAGCCAGAAGTGAGTCCAGAGCCTTGGATGGTGGCAGCGGGACCCCCAGGCTAG
>NW_005843475.1:118046-123482 GCF_000455745.1 Alligator sinensis
GGTCGGGCGCAGGGAGGTGGGCGGCTCAACGCAGGAGCGCCCCCTACTGGCCCGCCACAGCCTTCCCCACCTATTTATGGCCTACCCTGACCACTTCCCAGTCATTATGTATTCACCAGCCATACCCTTGAAGTCAGCATTGGAACTGAGTTGTGAAAGAGAGCCACTCCCTGGACATCCATCAGGGACATCAGAAGCACAAGCCATGGCCCCACTAACCATGTTTACTGTTGTTTCCAGGTAGAGAAACAGCTGGAACCAAAAGGAGGTTTTGGGGGGCGGGTGTTCTGAGAAGCTGGGAGTAAATGCTGACTGCTGAGTGAGTGTTGATTGCTGTGTGATTGCTGCCTGGGCCTGAGTCAGCCCAGGCCCAGAAGGGTATAAAAGGAGACTCCCCAGGTGACCAGGGAGCTGGTGAATAGGGACTGCCAACAGGGGAGCAGTTTGCAGGCTAGTTCATAGGTAGGAGTACACTCCGTGTAGGAGTAAATAGGAGCTTGACAGAGACTTCAGGTAAGTGAATGAGGAGGGGGGCTACTACGGGGGGTGGTGATACAGAGCACAGTCAGGGACCCTGCCCTGCTGCTGTCCCTGGCTTGGAGCTCCTGTGAGGCCTCCACCCAGATAGACCCCTTGGATGGGTTGGCAGTGCCCTGGCCCCCTGTCTGTGGGGGTTGCCTGGTGGGACCTCTGAGGCCTGGGGGTTAGCATAGGGGTGGGGGTCCCCTTGCCTGTCCCACATGTGCCTGGATTGAGGCCCTGGAGGGACAGGTGAAGGAACTCTAGGCAGAGGTGAGCAGGCTGCGGGGAATCAAGGCTGCAGAGGATGAGATTAATGGATACTTTCATTCTCTGCAGGACCAAACACCTAGTGCAGAGACATCACGGGAGAGTCCCAGGACAGCTGAATGGAGGACGGTCACCTCCAGAGCTAGACACCAGGCAGCTGTGACTGCTTCCCCAATGCAACTGGGGAACAGATACGAAGCCCTGGCAGCACTGGAGGACACGTAGTGTGGTACAGCAGGAGGAAGCAGGGATTGCCTCCCCCCCCCACCTGCCGCCTGACAGCACCTGGTGAGCTGGGGCTTTTTTTTACCAAAGTGCCGGGAGCTGGGGCAGGCAGGGCAGCCATTGCTGGGCTGGTAGATCAGGCAGGGGATGGGCCTGGTTGATTCAGAGTTTTGGCAGCAGCTGAATCAATTTAAGACAGTGATATGAATCGCCAAATTGAATCACTGTCCCCCAAATCGGCCGAATCAGAATCCGAAGTGAATATTTGCCACTTTGCACAGGCCTACCAGTCAGTTTCAGTCAGGGAGTTGGGGAAAGTCATCCCTTGAACAAGTGCCACCTGCAGGAAGCCCAGAGCAAGGCCTCGGTTCCAGCTGGGCTGAGTCAATGAGGGTAACCAATCACCACAGGCCATGGGCTCCACCCACTAAAGTCCTTAAATCTAGACCCATTCTGCAGTTTCCATGTTTGGGCAAAAGCAGTTCTTGCTACTGACCTTTCTGGCTTTCTGGTGCCCTTCCTTGGCTCTGGCTTATGATTCCAGTAAGCACTCTGGCACAGAAAATCCAGCTCTGGCTTTTTTTTTTTTTTTTTTTTTTTTTATTTTTTTTTTCTTATCCTGGTATAACCCTCAACATAGCCTGTCTCCAACTCTGGCTTCTGTCCCTTGTTTGGCTCCTGAACTTCTTGACTTTGGCTATGACTCTGGCTTCCAGTTCTGACACCAGACCCCTCTAGTCCTCTAGCTCCTTTGGACCCTAACCTGGGCTGCACCCACATTTTAGGTGACTAACCACTAGGAAAGACCACCTGTGCCCTGGTCCCTAATAGCTGTAGCAGCTGAGGTGCTACAAAAACAATAGTTTAAATTCCAGGGTAAGGGAAGATGATGTGCCCAGATTAGTGCTCTCCGCCACGCTGGGGGAACTCAGGATCCAACAGCTGAATAGTGGAGCAAGCTAGCTGGTACCTGAGAACCCCCTGCATTGAAAACCAAAGATCAGAGAAGTCTCTAGCAGATGGCCCCAGACCAGACAAGGCCCGCTTACTTAGGTCTCAGTTCTTTGAAAGATGTAGCCTGTTTCTTCCTCCCAAGCTTACGCAACACTGTGAATTTTATTTATTCATTTCTTATTGACAATTCTGTAGCTAGCATGGTTTCCTGTAAGTATCTGTAATGGGGCCTCTACCCTGTTTTCTAGTGTCCCAGCTGTCTGCAGAAGCTTCGGGATTGAGAGTACGGTCAGAGATAGAAAGGTTTATTGACTTACCTAAAACACAACTATGCATAGTAACAAGACAAACAATGACAGACAAAAATAATTCATGTTGGCAACTTATTGACCGTCCCCTCTGATGCTTGATGTAAAATATGTTTCTTTTTCCACAAAGATCAGTGAAGTCAGGCTTCCCCAATCAGCGCTGTCCGAGAGGTACCGGGAAGAACCCTGGTATTCAGTCCTTGGGCTCCTCAAGATCCACGGGCCCACTGATCCAGGTCAACAGCTAACTAATCCTTTTCACAGAGCTGTATCTTCCTTCAGAATGATTTCCAGATGTTTTAGCTAATTTATAGCTTTTGAACGGTACTGATAACTTGCAGCCACTCCAATTCTTCTTACTTTAACTGTCTTTAGACTGACCAATAGCAGTGCAAGCCTTGCATTCCTTTGATAAGGATAATTTTAACTTTGCCACAGGGCCTTACTACTTCAAGGCTTTGTTAAATTCACTAGGCCTTACTTATACAAGGCCTTACTATATCTTAACCTTTAATTAGGCTCTTAGCAACAACATACAGCTTAATATCTGCAGAAAAACACTTGGTCTAATCTCCACATAGCCTTCAGCAAGCACTTTTATTACGCAGACTTAATTTTCAGCTGTCACATCTAGAATGGGAAGGGGGCCCAGGGGTACCTGGCCCTTTTCCCCTCCTGCACCCTCCTCCCTCCACCTTTTTCTCTCTCACCATTTGTAGCCTACACACTCCAGGCAGGTTTAGCCCTAGTGGGAAAGGAAGTAGCAGGTGTGTCTGTCCCAGGTGACAAGTGTCCACACTGGGCCTGAGCTTGTTGGGCTTGGCCCATATAATGGCAGTGAACTGTGACATTACAGTTATGTTAGCTTTCACTTGGTCATTCCTCTTTTCCATGTAGTGACCCTTTTGGGTGGAATGACTGCTTGAACTGACTGCTGTGTCCTGTTTCTAAAGCTGAACCCAGTAAGTACCAAAGCCAGGCGAGCTGTATAGTTTTAATAAACCCAGTCGAAATACGTTGACAAAAGCTATTTACTTGTGTCAAAGATAGTCCTATATACTGTGGTTGATTTGATTTGGGTTGCCATTATTTGTCATACACAGATATTTTCCCAAATTAGGTTTATGACTGTCAGTTTTAACACCTTATTACATATTGCACATTGAGGTACACAAATGTTGTCTGACGTTGTAGCAAAACCCCCAGATTTTGGTTTTTGGGGTTTTTTTTAAACTTAATAATATATTCCCTCCCCTTGACTAACCAGTTCTGACTTTCTCTCTGCCCTCTCTATCCCTTATAAGTGTAGTCATAGGTAAGCTAAGTTCTTGTATGCTATTATTGCAATAAGCCCCTTTTTATATTGTAAATAGTGTTCTGTTCTGTTTGTATTGATTTTTCCTGTTTTATATTAATATTGTATGGTTTAGGCCTGTGTCTGTAAAGTTAACCAATTTAATGTCAAGTTTCCATTTTGTAAGATCAAGCCTCCATCTTTTGTTCCCTGCCCTATACAAGAGTCCATACCCTATAGTATAGTATGTAGCAACTGTAACTTATAGCTACCCCTCCTATGTAAATTGGTTCCTGAATGATGGGAGTGAATGAGAGTGCTCAAGGCATAATGGTAGCAGGCCTTTACTGATTGACCAGTAACAACCAGACAATCAACTCAATGACCCGACTATTGTCTTGCATTGACTCACCCAGGAATCGCAGACCTAACCCAGGAACAGAGACAAAAACCAGCATTTGAAAGATAGAGAACCTACAGGAGCCCAACATCTGGAAGACAAAGACCCTACAGAAACCAGCAACTCCATCATTGTATCCCACCAATGAGGACACCTGGATCTGCACATATGCATCTGAGCAGGACTGGACTTGCCTGGACATGTCCTTCCCATAGGAGACACAGGTAGCCCACCCCTATAAAAGGGATGGTAGAGTGTGACCTCTTTGGGACACCCTCTCCACTTAGACCAGCACTACGCCACATAACCTATCCATCCAGAGGCCCTCCCGGTGACCCCCTCTGGACAACACCTTGCTGGAGAAGATCCCAATTGGCCATCATGGATCAACAAACCGCCCAGGATGGGTAGTTATCACCCACCTTCCTTCCCCAAGCAAAGGACTGGACTCTGTCCCCACACACCTTGACGCCAATTCCTCCACCAAGCCTTTCCTCTCCTGCTACCTGTGTGTGTGTGTGTGTGTGTGTGTGTGTGTGTAAGACCCAATAATTTTGCGGGGCTGCATAGTGTGCTGCCTGATTAATATAACAGTTATTTTGAAACCCTGAGTTGGGCTTTTATCTTACTGACCTCCAGGCCCTCCTCCTTGATTTCCTGGCTTTCTCTCTCAGTTTTTCTGCCTCTATTTCCTGGCTGTCTTCTCCTTTCCACCCCTCACCAGGTGACCCTGAGTAACTCCAGTTCCTCAATTAACCTTAAGTAACCCCAAGCCCCAGTGACCCTGAGTAACCCTGGGGCACATTAACCTCAAGTGACCCAGAGCACCAAGTTACCCCAAACCCCCACTAGTAGTATTCACACACAGCCACAGAAGTGTGTGTGTGTGTGTGTGTGTGTGTGTGTGAACTCATAGTGGTGTATAGGTAGTTTTTGTCTGTGTGTGTGTATATAATTTTGAATCACACCCTCCTGTCTAACAGCACAGTATTGAGACCCTGAGTGTTGATCTGTCATGTGTCAAGTCAACAGTGTTAGCGCTAGCTCAAATTTGGAGCATTTGCACCGTCAGGCTAAAATTTTGTCCCTGACCTGCACAGCTGTGTCTTGCCACTAGACGGCTGGTGAGCAGGGGCTGGTCCAGCTGCTATAGCTGAGTTGCCACTGGAGAGTTAGTGAGTTATGACAGGCTTCTATCCTTGCTGTAGCTTTAGCTTAATAGGGTGGGGGTTAGTAAGGAAATAAGAAGTGGCAAGGAAATGAGGATGGGGGATGGGTGGTGAAACAAAGTAAGTCAGGAATTGAAGGACAAAATAACAAGTAAAAAAACCCAAAAAATTAAAGAAATAAATTGGATGTAAATTAAACCATGTCTCATATTCTCAGTTCTTTCTGCCTCATTTCCAGCCCCAATCTCATAATTTTGCGGGGCTGCATAGTGTGCTGCCTGATTAATATAACAGTTA
>NW_005843476.1:0-898 GCF_000455745.1 Alligator sinensis
CAGAGGTCCCAGCTAACCGTGCCCAGGGAGCGGTAAGGTAGCCTCCCAACTTTACCTCAACATCAGACGTGGCGGGCGAGAATTTGAGGGTGCCCTTGGGCCGACTTGGCACGGTGAGGGGGGCCGTAAGGAGATCACGGCCCTCCTGAAGGACCCCGCCATGACAGGATGTAAACTGCCTATAAATAAATGACATGGAGGCAGCAACTTAGAAGAAGATTCTGACTGTCAGCATGGCGTTCCAAAAAGAGTAGCAGAGTATAAAAGGTAAAGTGACTTAATTTGGTAAGTTGCTGTGGGGAATTATGCAGCATGTTTTTTTCCTCTAGCAAAAGATGAGACTCAAGGAGCCAGGAGCCTCTTATCAGTCCTATATTCCAATGATCTAGGTGCTATAGGTCCATGAACAATATCCCTAGGTAAGCTAGGGTGTGAACTTAGAGTGCATTACCTACTTCGAGGTAACTGCCTACTTACTGACTTTTTCACCACAGCAAATGCTAGGTAATAGGGCTGCACAAAGCTTTGGGTGCTGATTTGGTTCAGAGGAGATTTGCCCTGATTTGGTGGCCAAATCTCTGAATTCAAATCTAATCAGGGGGCCAATTAAAAGGTCTGAAATGATTTGAAGCTCTCCAAATTGATTTGGAAAAGATTCGGAGAGCTTCAGTGATTTGGACAGTCCCTGCTCACTGCAGCAGGGAGATGAACCTGGACTCTGAGCTGGTAAGTAGGGGGTGGTGGAGGAGGGACTGGGGGAGAGGAGAGGGGACCATGGGTGGACCACTTCCAGGCTGCACTCCCTACCTGCAGTGGCCTCGGGGCTTCAGGGAGCTGATGGAAGAGCCCCACACGTGGTGTGAGGCAGTGGGGGGCAGCAGGGATCACCCCCTGCCCA
>NW_005843476.1:908-7651 GCF_000455745.1 Alligator sinensis
AGTCCAGGGTTTGTGTGGTGTTTTTTTAAGTGTAATTGCATAAATAAACACACAATTACAGACTTCTAGAATTATTTCTTTTTATATATTCTCTGTATTTCATACACTACTAGCCTCAGTGGATCTTCTTATAGTATATAATGCTATTTGTGCAAATGACAGACAAACTTTCATGCAGATAGGCTTTGCAGTTAATGACCAGGATGCATAAAATACACTTTGCATAACTAATGTATTATTGTCACTTGGCATTTTTGTGAAATCTTCTGGAACTTATTTTGCATTCATTTCTGATAATGCTATTGGAGTTGGTGAAAGATCTACTTTTTGTCTCTGAGATATGAATACTGAAACAAGCTGTCTGGGTAAGTTTTCTGGATGTTTCTTTTGCACTATTCTGAGGTATGTGAAGGATAAATTATTCTTTTCATGTGTTATTTTTGATGCATACCAAATTATTCTAACAATTTCCCATTCTATTCACCTACTATTTGGGAATGATTAGATGTGAATGGCTATAAAGAACTTTTGCACATGCCAAAGAAAGGCATTTGTGATTTATTGTCCTTATTTTTCATTGAAAGACTTTGTCATTGCCCTTCACTCTAAACAACTCAAAAATCAAAGAAAACAAAACAAGAAAATACTGCCCCCTAAACTTCTCCAGGTCAACCAGTAAAGACCCCCAAAACAAAAAGAAACTGCCATTCCTCCTAAGAGAAGCCCTACAAAAATAGATTTATTTTATCTATAATTGTAAGTGGTAAGGTCATAAAAGATATCTGCCTATTTGTTTTTTCTCTTACGTCTTCAGATTGATGTATGACAATTATAACAAATATAACATATGACAATTATGACCACACCTCTGACACATGGCCGGGTTGAGCTATCCCACTTCAAGAAAGCACCAGATAGTACACTACACATACTATAGCCCAAGGCATAGTGGGTAATTAGGTACAGGTTATTACTTCTCTCCAGTCTGGTAAGTATGGATGTGCAAGCATGGAGTTATGACTTGCATTCTCCTGTCCCCTCCCCAACCTTTTACTTGCTGCTGATTAGAAGGCTTCAGCTGGTGTCCAGTTTGGGGCATTGCATTTTTAAAAGGATGTAAGGGAAGTAGAGAGGGTCTAGAGGTGAGTACAGAGAAGATATAGGAGTTGAAAATCAAGCTGCACAAGCCAGCTTGGAGGATAAGATATTAATGAGGGACATGATAAGAATTTTCAAATATTTGAAAGGTGGCCATGAAAAAGTTGGACAAACTTTGCTTTTTCCATATTATAAAAGGCATGATGCGGTGATTGGTTTTGACTGCAGATTTACATAGCAGATTTATAGCATATGATAGGAAAAGCCTCCCAAAATGGATGAACAGTAGTACAATGAACAAGCTGAGTAGGGAAACTATGGAATCTCCTTCATGGAAAGGTTTATGAAACAGCACATTCTGCATTTGTGCAGAGGTATAGACTAGCTCAGGGGCTGGCAACATTTTTGGGTAGAGTGCCAAAAACACCCCAACAGCGACTTGTAAGATGTTGGTGGGCCAGGGGTGAATGGTGGAAGAGATGCAAGGGGCCTGATCTTTATTGTGGCAGTGCAGCCCTGGCCCCTTCCCTGCTGTCCATTTGGAGGCATGCTTGCACCCACTGCAAGCAATGAGCTGGCCAGGGCTCTGCAGACCTCAGTGCAGTGGCTTGCAGCCTTCCTGCCACCTGCTGGGTGCAGCCTGGGCTCTGTGGTAGGTGGCAGGGGTCTGCTCAGAGCCTGGGCTGACTCTGGCAGGTGGTTGGGAGGCTGCAAGCTGCTTCACTTGAGGTCTGTGGAGCCCCAGCCTGGTTTGTTACTGGTGGTGGGTACACATACCACTTCCAGGTGGACAGCAAGGAAGGGGCCAGGGCTGCCCCGCCACAGCAAGAATTGGGCCCCTCACAGCTCCCCCACCATCCTTCCTGAGGCATGTGTGCACTCGCTGCCAACCTTGAGCAAAGCTGGGGCTCTGCAAAACTCAGTGCAGCGGCTTGCAGCCTCCTGGCCGTCTGCCCCAGCTGGCCCAGCCTCTGGTCAGGCCCCTGCTGCTTACCGCAGACCCTAGGCTACTTGCAGCAGGTAGCGGGGAGGCTGCAAGCAGTGGCACTGAGGTCTGCAGAGCCCTGGTTCAGCTTCTTGCCAGCAGTAGGTGCATGCACACCTCCAGGTGGATAGCAGGGGAGTTGCGAGGGGCCCAATCCTTGTGACAGTGCAGCCCTGGCCCCTTCCCTGCTGCTCTCCCTGCAGTGTGTATGCCAAGTAAAATGCTTTCACGTGCCATACTCTGGGATGTGTGCTGGGGGTTCCTGACCCATAGACTAGCTGACCCTTAAGGGTTCTTGCAACCATATGTTGCTATATTTTCTCTGTTCTGCTGGAGTGAGAGTGGTTGGTATATCCATTGAATATAAGGAGGTCTCTGTGGACATGCCTATACCACTCCCATGGTACTATTGCTCTTGTGTGCCATTCTTGGAAACAAAGCAGTGAATTTGCTCTGAGTGAGCTCTCTTTTACCAGTCTTAAGATTTCTGTTTCTGGTGTGCTTAAGAGAGGTGGCAAGGTGCTTGCAGTGATTTCATCATCTTATTTCTGGAACTAGTATGCGCAGTTGGGGCAAGTGGACAGGACCTGATTCTTAGTGGCACTCTCAGGAATGCCATGGAGGTGGCATAGTTCTGGCCAGATTGTCTGGATCTCACCTGATGGTAGTGATTGGCACCTTTCATCACAAAAGCTGACTACTCATGACTGCTCAAAATACAAAACCAAACCACTTGCAGAAACACTCTAGTTTGGATCTTAACACACACTGATTTAAGAAAATGTCACAAGAAAATGGACCTAAAATTTTTGAATGGCGTCGTCAATGCAGGTGCTATTTGGCAGGTGTTACAGTACGTGGGCTGGGAGGGAAGTGGCTGAGAAGGGTTTAGGTTAAGGAACTGCAAAATTTAACCAAGCAGAACATGATGGAAATGGTTTTGACTACCAGAAAATCTTGCCATTTTTGTCCAGCTTAGTTTGATAAAAGTTAATGAAGATTAAATTCTCATTTCCAATATGTGTTTAATTTGTTCATTAATATTTTAATTGGCTAGAATTATCTGGGTGAAAGGAAAATGGCTCTTTTGTTTCTAGTCATGTAACACTGTTCATGGGCAAGCAGATTTCTAATAAGCTCCCTAATAGTCAAGGGAAATAAATCAAAGGTATTGGTGAGAACACATGGTTTTTTTTCCCCCAAAAGAACAAGTAATAACTTACTCTTATGTGTTTTTAATAATGACAAAACACAGGCTTGACTGCTGATGAAGTCATTGCTGGAGGAAGGATGAGCATGGGGACAAAGGCAGTGGTTTGGAACTTAAGAAATATGAGATATATTAAGAGTTTTTTTTAGAGACTGAAATGAACATGAAGGTCTTCTAGTCTGACCTCCTGCCCAACATAGGCTAGGCACTCTCATCCAGTGATTCTTGTATCAGGCACATAACTTTTTGTTGAGCTTCAGCATAACTTTCAGAACGAGGCTTTCAGTTTGGATTGAAAGTATTCCAGTAACAAAGAGACTAGAACATGCTTTGATAAATTGTTCCATTTACCTTCTCTATTAAGCAACAGAGATTATTTGCCATCTGAACCATGCTGATTCAAACTACTACCCATTAGAATGTATGGTATCATTGTCTACTAGATCAAAGAAGACTCTATGATTAGAAATCTTCTCCCAGGGTCAGGTCTTAAAAGCATGTAGGAGTCTAAAGATGAAGATATGACCAGTAGCAGATGAGGCCCAGGCCCTTTTCAAAGTCCCATTAGGCATCTATCTATATTTTCAGGCACAGAAATAATTAAAAAATGTGGCCCTTATGGCCTATGATCAAGCCACACCTTAACTTTTTCTTTTATAAACTCTATACTGAGCTTCTTAAATCTCTCAGTGGTTATGTCTACACAAGATGCTTTACTGTGTAGCAGCGTAGTTTATAGCACAGTAAGTGTGTGTGTCTACACATGCACATGCTTACTGTCCAGTAAATTTTACTATTTGCAAATAAATTGGCTACCTGCCATGTAAGTAGCAAATTTACTTGTGAGTACTTACATGTAGATGCTACCTGGGAGCAGATTTGCTCCTGGTCAGTCTTGCCACTAAGGGGCCAGCCTGAGCTCAGCCCCAGGCCCCGAGGCTGGGATCCTCTCCTGCTTCAGGGTTGGCCTGCCTCTGTGGCAGTCCCAGCCACAGGCCCTTTAAAAGCCTGCAGACATTTTGAGCCCTTGGGCACAACAGCAGAGAGCCTGGTGGGGACTTTTGGCCCTGGTGGGGACTTTTGGCCTCAGGCTGCCGGCTACCTGTGCCAGCCTGCCTACTCCCCAGCACCACTGCTATCATTTCTGTATTTCTGGCCAGGAACAGCATGCACAGTGTGGAGTCAGCACACTGCAGTGCTTGCACCACAGCCTATGCCTCCCTGTGTCATGGCTGCTCCAGCCCCTGCCCCTGGCATTGATGCCTAGTACCCCAGGCTCCTGCTGGTTGCTATGTTGGCCCTGCTGACCCACTTTGCCAGCCACCAGTTGGTCCATGGCCATCTGGGCCCTGCCAGCTCTTCCACACGCAGTGCCCACTTGCTCAGCCCCACTGTGCCTTCCCAGGGTAGCAGCTGCTACCACACAGCAGATGCCTTTACCCTGTCCTGCTGGCCAGACCATGGTGGGGTTCTGCACCCTGGGCTTCCCCCAGTGCATCAGGAACCTGGATGAAACTCTCCTACAGCTGGCAGGGTTTTCACTCCATCATGTTCTAGGCCCCTATCAACTGCTGCAGTGCCTTCACCAACATGAGCACCAGCTGGGCAGGCAGTGCCCACAAAGCCTACATCTTCCGTAACTCTGCCCTGGGAACCCTGGTGGAGAGTGGGCACTTCACAGCAGGGGTGCTGGACCTGCATCTGGTCCTGCCCCTCCTCACTGGGGACCTGCTTACCCACTTCTCCCCTGGCTCATGTGGCCCTATACTGGCCATCTGAACCTCTTCAACAGGTGCCTGGGCCAGACCTGCATACTGGTGGAGTGCACTTTTGGCTGCCTGAGGGACACTGCTGCACTCTCACTGCCCACCTCAAGGTCATGGAGGCCAATATCTTATGGGTCATTGTCACAGCGTATTTGCTGCATAACACCTTCAAGAGGGCCAACTTCAAGGAGTTGAGGAGATTGGTGGGAGAGGCTCTGGGGTACTTGAGGGCAGGGGAACTCAGTCAGTGCCCAAGATGAGTGGTCGTTCCTTAAGGAGACGATACTCGGGGGCCCAAGAGCTAATGATCCCAACTAGAAGCAAGGGGGGAAAGAAAAATTAATTATCATTCACTTAAGAAAAATGAGTTTTACATAGCATTTTGGGGGTTTTCCTCTATCATATGTGCCATTCCAAACATAATTTAAACTCTTAAAAGTGTTTCTAGTGTAGGCCACATGCTTAAACTCACATCCAGCTGTAATACTGCCTATGCCTCTACACTTTGTGTTTATATTAGAGCTAAACTAAATAGCGAAAATATAATCCAAAAAGCTTATTTAAATTCTGAATCAACTCCCGACTCTCAGTCTACAGGCTGTCTTGCACAATATCAAGTACTTGGTCAGCACTTAAAATTGTCCATCAGATCCTAAATCCAATCACTTCCGAAGTGCACATTGAGATATTTCACTCAGCATTCAGTTCCAAGAACTGAGAGAGCTCTCAGGCACAGGAAGCAAGCTTGTGACTCTAGTTTATTTAGGCTTCAAGAGCAAACATTAAAACTAAATAACTTACCATGAATTCACTGTGGAGATGCTCTAATCCATTTCAGACAATTTGTATAATTTGTTTTTTCCTAAATGCCACATCAGCAGAGCAGCAATCCTTGCCAAACCATCAGATGAGAATTAAATGATCAACAGATAAACAGGAAGACTTACTGGTGTTTCACATTGTGTCAATTCCTCCAAGTAACTCAGGCAAGTCAAATTCTTGGGAAAGGCAGCTTTTACAGTTTCTTCAGTGCATTACTGTAGAATTCTGCTGAATCAAGCCACCTTCTCGAATGACAGTAGAGTCATCACTTACAATAATCCTTCCTTCCTAAACCCCTACTAATCATGCAAAATGCCCAGGCCATAAGCATGGGGCAATTGAATGGTCATAAGGATGGAGTTTATAGGTAGGCTAACAGCATGTGTAGGCAAGTTCTCTGCTTGAAGATATGGAATTATTTAAGCAACCTGTTCAAATTTGCTGATGATACCAAAATATGGGGAGAGGTGGGCACGTTAGCAGGGAGGGACAGACTGCAGAAAGACCGGGATAGGTTGCAGGGGTGGGCTCACAAAAACAGGATGTGTTTCAATACGGACAAGTGCAGGGTGCTGCACTTGGGCAGTAGTAACCAGCAGCACACTTATAAGATGGGAAACTCCCTTCTTGAGAGCATGGAGACAGAAAGGGATCTTGGAGTCATCATTGACTCCAAGATGAACATGGGCTGACAATGTGAGGTCATGGTCAGCATGGCTAACTGGACCTTATCATGCATCCACAGGTGCATCTCAAGTAGGGCCAAGGAGGTGATCCTCCCCCTCTACACGACACTGGTCAGGCCACAGCTGGAGTACTGTGTCCAGTTCGGGGCACCCCACTTCAAGAGGGATGTGGACAA
>NW_005843476.1:7965-11678 GCF_000455745.1 Alligator sinensis
TCCTACTCGGGGTGTCTTTAAGAAGCGGCTTGATGCCTACCTGGCTGGGGTCATTTGAGCCCAGTTTTCTTCCTGCCGAGGCAGGGGGTCGGACCTGAAGATCTACAAGGTCCCTTCTGACCCTACTTCTATGATCTGGGAGTGTCAGCTGTGGTGGCAGAGACAGTGGTGCCCCCCCTTCCCCCACCACAGCACTGGGCAAGCTGCTCATCCATCAGTGGGGGCCTGGGGACCAGGTGTGAGAGGCACTGGCTGGCCACCTCCTCTTGTACTCCCTACTGTAGGCCACTTGGACAGCTGCCCACAGACCCCCTGCCCCACCACGCACCCTCAGCACCATGCTCACTGCAGACAGTTCTCAGAAAAGCATGTTATTGCCCTCCGCAAACACAGGCTGCCCTCTACCCTACCACCCCAATGACAGAGCCTTTCTCCCCTCCCTCTCCTATCCTATCTCTTTTCTGAATCACAGAGACCCTCCATCACCCACCCCACCTGCCACCAATAAAGCACTTTCTTCCCAGTGCAGACCCTGTGCAGTGCTGTGCATGCCCTCCCAGCATGGGGGGCAGTGAAGTGGGGGCTTCTAGGAGGCAAAGCCCAGGGAAAGGTGAGCAGTACCCTGGCCTCTAGCTGCATCCCCATGGGTGTGCATACTGTGGTGAGGCTGGTGGGTGGGGAGCTCACCTGGGGATGATGGCAGCTGCCAGCAGGGATCAAGTGTAGGGTTGGCCCTGCTGTAGGTATCTCCTCCTCTGTGGCCTCATGGAGCTTAGGTAAGCAGTGGGGCTGGGCCCAGTACAAGGAAAGCTGGGTGACAGGGGACCCAGGTTGGGGGCTGGGGCAAAGGCTCTTGGCCAGTGGAGGTGCTGCTGCAACACAGTCCAAGTCCACTGGGGGGCTTGTGGCTGGGTGGTGGGTGGCTGCTAGGGGGCAGGTGGGGCTGTGGACAATGGCTGGACAGCAGGCACCATGAAGATGACCACCAGAGCCAGAATGGTGTCCAGCACCTGGCAGTCTTCCTCTGTGGCCTCCACTGCTGTGGCCACCATGGTAATCTGCCTCTTCTGGGCCTCCAGGTGCATCTCCTCAAGGGCCAGAAGCCTGTCCTGGAGCTCCTGGTCCACCTGGTCCCCCTCCTGCTTGTGCACAACATCCTCCACATGCCAGGCCAGCGAGTCCACTGGCCACTCCTTGGCCACTGTGACCAGGTGGTCTAGCAGCTGGGTCCATTCCTGGAACTGCAGTGCTGGAGCCAGCACATATACAGGGTGCCAAATGAGACTGACAGTGACCCTGAAGGCATATATTGGTTGCCAATTGGTGCCTCTCCCCCATGTGCAGCTGCAGGACCTATAGAACCAGGAGAAAGAGGCTGTTTGTGAGTGTTTGCAACATTTCTGAGATAAGATGCTCTGTACCAGGGGGCTGTGCCCTGCTTGGCCTCAGATTGGGGGTTGTACATGTACGGGTGCCAAAGGATCACGTCAGATGCACAGACCCTGACACACATGGCTGCTGGCCAAGCCCCTCATTGTTGTTTGCTCTTCAGGGGCAGGTGGGCCACTGGGTGCTGGCCACAGGCTTCCTGCCTTCCCCACTCCCTTCCCAGGCCTGGCTCCTGGCAGCAGCTGTTGATGGGGCTGGAGACCCACTCCGCTCACTTTCCCTCCTGCAGGCCAGCCTGTTTCCTATGCTGCCACCAAGCCCACAGTGCCCAGGCTCAGGGACCAATGGGCTTCCAGCTGACTGGGCCGTGGAGCTGGTGGTGCCCTCACCTTCCCCACAGGGGGGCCTCTCTGGAGAGGTACCTCAGGGCCTACTCCCTTGTGTCAGCCCTGTGTCCAAGTGTGCCCCTGCTGAGAATATCCTGGGCATCTGGAGCTGGTGGGGCAGGCACTGGCCTGGGCTCCCAGAGTTGCTTGATGAGTCTGGGGTTGGGGAGCATAGTGGGACAGACTCCTGGTGCCCCAAGACCCACCTGCCCACTGACACATTGTCACAGGTGCCAGGCTGCAGTGGTGGCTCAGGCAAGACATTCGTACTGGATTATATGACATGGCTCCGGTCATGGTCCTGGGGTGTGAGGATGTCATCCAGTTGCCACATAAAAGCCATTGACTTGTAGGCAGCCTCTGACTCGTGGTTGTGGTTGGTGATAATGACCCATTGTACCCATAAGGCCTTGACCTTTATGTGGCACTGGTGTGCTAATTGGTTGTGCCCGCACTCCTGTATGATGCCTGACAGGTGCTCATAGATGTGTGTGTTGTATCAGTCCGGGCAAACTGGCTGAGGACCTTGGCCTCACCCACAATGCCATGCCATGAGGCCTTTGGTCTCCTCCTGGGACCAGTTATGGCCCCAGGAGGTGGTATGCGGCATCAGGGACAATACCAGTGTGACTCCCTTGATGGCTCACTAGGCTTCCACGCAGCAGTCCAGGTGCTGGTGGGCCTGGGCAGGTGTGTACAGCACCTAGCACAGGGGCACAGTATGGGACAGGTAGATGTGTGGCAATGCTGTGCTGGGTACCAGTGTTGGGGTTTAGACAGGCTGCAGAGACTGGCCTGGGACTAGCTGGAGTGAAAGCTGGTGGCCAGTGGCTGGCTGCAGGTGGCTCAGGGTGCTTCCAGGTCTGGCAGCTATCTGCAGTACCCAGTGCAGCACAATGGTGCAGACAAGAAGCTGTGTGGCAATACAGTGCAGGGACCAGTGCTGAGGTCCAGGCAGGCTGCTGTGGTTGGCCTGGGGCCTCCTCTACATGATGCAGTGGTCAGAGGTTGGCTGCGGGTGGCTCAGGGCCTCAGCATCCCTGCAGACTTTTATGGGCCAGGGGTTGGGGCAGGCAAAGAGCCCCACCATCTGAAGAGTCCACCTGGAGCCACATATCATTGCCAGCAGCCAGGACTGACCAGGGCCACACCAGCCCCAGCCACGTGGTAAGCCCTGGCCCCTGCCCATGCTCTGGCCCCCCCTCACTGCCTTTCCTTCCTACCCAGACTGGCCATGCTCCTCTGACCCCTGGGTTACCCCTCACAGCATGCAGGGAGGCAGGAGATGGTGCAAAACTTTACTGAGCATCCCATGCCCCTACAGCTTGTGGGCACAGGCCTCTCACATGCTAAGGAATGTGTGGATGCCAGTGGCAATGTCCTTTTCAGCTTCAGGGGGCAGGACATGTAGCACAGCCACAAGTAGTCCTCCAGGTGGTGGCAGAGGTTGTAGAGCAGCTTGGGCTTACCCTCCCCCTCCATTCTTAAAGCTCAGGACCCTGTGCCAGGTCCTCAGGTTGACCTGGGGCACCATGGTGATCAGCAGCAGCAGGGCATAGTGGGTTGTGCACCCCTTAGTCTATGCAAACATCTCATGCACCTCCAGGTATACACCCAGCAGGGGGCACTGTGATGTTCACTGCTCAGGAATTTGCACTAACCTTAAGTAAAGCATCTTGTGTAGATGCACCCAGTCTTACTTACTCTGGGAGCTTAAAGTCCCTTGCTGCTCCTGGTGTAGAGTGTTCTGCCTGTTCCCAATTGTGTCCCTGCACCTAGCTGCTGCTGCTGTTGCCATGATACAGAGCTACTGCTGCATCATGGATACCCTGGAGAGCCATAATTCAGGTGCCCCTTCCAAATGGGTGCCCAGGTCTCGTGCCCCACTTGCCCACTCCAAATTACGCTACTGGGAAGCAGCTTAGGTCTCAGGGTAAC
>NW_005843476.1:11688-21912 GCF_000455745.1 Alligator sinensis
CAGTTCTGCAATTAAGATCTGAAAAGATTTTCTTGTTCTTGCCCTATTTAGATGGTGACAGTCAAATTACAGTGACAAAGGCCCATCTCATTGATTTCTGTGTTTAAATTTATCAGCTGAACTGCAGGGAGTTTGGGACAGTAAATGCATTATTGGTTTCACACTCATATCAGTTTTGTTACAATGTTTGCTCGTTCTACGGTTCATTCTTTTTAGTTCATTTCTCAGCAAGCTCTTCTTTTCTTAAATGGCCTTGTATTCATGTCAAGCACACTGGTTCTTTGTAAAACCTTGGCTTCAGTGTGATTGAATGCCTAAGACTGAGAAGGTACAATAAGCACATCAATGATGTAGAACTCTAGTTTATCATCAGTTCAGTCATAAACAACAGGCAGAAGGATTCATTTGCTGTGAATCTGAACTTGGAAATCTGCAAGAGAACAGAGGCTTTTTTATTTGTTGTGAAGTTGTTTGCTAGTTCTGCTATTGTTAAGCTCCTCACAGTATTAGTGTTTATATTGAAGCCCTGTTTTTCAAGGGTAACAAGTTGTGCTCTGTTACTAAAAGGGGCATGGGCAAGCAGAAGATCAGTCTGCAGGTGGCTGCATTCCCACTCAGGCACAACTGCTTGACTGGGAACAGGGCCCAGCTGTTTGTTATAAGAACAGGCCCTGAGCAGTGGATCCAGCAGTTTGCTGCAAGCAGCTGGGAGAAGAACACTACCTGACTGGAGCTGCAGCTCATGTAACACCTTGGACATACAGGGCAGGAGCTATGGAGATGGTGGAGGCTCCTGGTCCTGGGGCATGACCTAAAATTACACCCTGCTGGGTTTGGATGGTGTGGTGGGACTGCTGGTAGTGGGGCAGTCTCCAGGAAATGCCATATTTGTGCCTCCCCAGTGAAGGACAAGTATGAGGTGCCAGAAAGCCTCAGCCTCCTTTGCCTTGTGGGCTACTTTGTGGAGATGAAAGGTTAGGGGAGCACACCTCAAAGACTAAGCAAGGGCCCAGGTTGACTGTGTGGAGCCTGAGGCGGGGTCCGGGTCATGTAAAGAGACTTGAGACAGAGCCGAGTTCCACAGGGATGCCTGAGGTTCATAAAGGGAGCCAGGTGTGAGGCTCCATGGAGGTGGGATCCTAAGCTCATGAAGGTGCTGGGTGTGAGGCTCCAGGGGGTAAGAGGGATTGAAATCCAGTGTTGGGCAGGGGATTCAGGCCCAGTATGGAGCGTGAAGGGACCAAGAGGATCCAGAGCTGGACAGGGAGCCTGAAGGACATGGAGGATCTGGGAGCCCTGAATGGGTGTAATTGAGAGCCCAGTGTGAGGGCACAGGGGTTGAGTCTCCTGACATGAGGGCAATAGGGATGGCAAGCTCCAGTGTGAGGGCATGGGAGTGTGGGTCCTGGTGTGGGGACACTGGAGAGAGACCCTGGTTGGGGGTATGCTATAGGCTGGGTGTTAGGCCATGGATGCCATCTGTGAGGCATGGGACACGGCATAAGGGTAGGTTCAGAGCTGTGTATGCCCTTGGCATCAGGGTAATTAAATGGGTAGCCTCCCACCTGGTTTACAACTTCCAATTGGTCTCAGCAAAGGTGTGGCAGGACAAGTGGGTGGGCCAATGATTAGACCGGCCCCGGGACACCCACTTGCTACAGAAGTCTATCAAGTATGATATTCAATATACAGAACTAGCTGAGTTCCTAGATGCAACTGTATATATATTTGGTTTTTACTCCTCACCCTCAGTGATTAAAATGTAAAGTCTTTTTCAGCTGAAATTAGGAAAAAATAAGACATGATTTAAAAATGAAAATCTCATGTGACACTGCAGAATAAGAAAGTTTATTCATGTAAGTGATCTGTGTGCCTGCTCAAAACAGGCAGTGAGTTCTACCCACATTTTCAGATTCACTTGTACATAAATACATGAATGTTACCAATTTAAATGTGTAAATTCCTTCAGCCTAGGTTGGAATTCTGTATTCCTAAATTAATATCTATATATTTGAAAACAGTTCTATAGTAGAGTCCTTTTACCCCATTTCCCCACCATTGCATCAAAGCCATGCCAATCTCTATGCATCTGTCCAGTGCGGGGAGAGATGGGTGCTTAGGAATTTGTTTTTATAATATTAAATGGACTGAGATAAAAAGAGTGCATATATTTTCCACAATGTCTTGTTAGTCTACCTTAAAATAGTGGATGGGCCTTGATGGACTTCTGAATTTCTCATTTCTGCAGAGGTCAGTACAAGAAAAAGGAATAACATTTTCAGTATTGAAGATGGTTCATAGAGAACTATGAAGGGGTCTAATAGGAAGGAGCTGAGAAAGTATCCTAAGATCACGAGACAGTAAAAACTATTCCAAGCCTCACAGCAGAAAGAAGGACTGGTGTGATACAAAGGGGCCAATGAAGGCCTGAACTCATGTGTCTTGAGAGATAAGAAAAGGCCTGAATAGTGTATGGGGAAGAGAAGAGTATTAGAATTGCACAGTAATTGCTGAGTGGGGATCAAAGGAGCACAGGGAGTGGACAGATTATCCCAGGTATCATATGCAAGTTATACATGCTGATGGGGGAATTAAAAGGACGATACATGCAGAGGGTGTGCAGAATTGATTCTGAGAGTCTGACAACAGCAAAGAAATGGAGTGCAACATCTGCAGTTCTTGTCCTTAACTAACCTAATGCTTCAACAGGTTCTTTTTGAGGAGGCAGGCCCAAGAACCAAAGAGCATAGCCACAGAACAGCTGTGATAATGAAGAACACCATGATGCATTATGGATGAAATGGAAAGTTTGCGCCAATATCTCTTTGTTTTCGAAGGTTACTCAGACCCTTCAAATATACCCCAAATATTAGGTATTTGGTATATGCCAAAGAATATATTGGAAAAAAATCTTGGCTTAAATATAAGTATGAGGTCTTCAGAGTTTCTGTCTAAAACTTGTCAAACTTGCCACAGGGTTGTTCTTTATTCCTTGCTTGATAAAATTGTTTTGAAATAATCTGGTCATGACAGCTAATAAGTAAACTCAAACTCTACTTTAGCTCTAAACTATTTGAGCTGGTTGAGATTTTTCTCATTGTAAGGTACTTTAATTCAAAATGAAAAATTCGACATAAGTCATTTTTATGATTTTTTTTGATGAAACAATATTTGAAACTGAACTGAAACCGAAAATGTTCACAGAGCTCTGCTCAATGAGGTTCAGGAAGGAGTCAAGAAAATGTAGTTTCAATCTTTTCTTCAGGGGGCAAGGCAAGTGATTAGGATAGCTCCCACATTGCCTCTGCAGAGGGGACACCAGTTCTTGAGCACAATCAATAGGAATAGGACTATGTCGCAGCAAGTGCTCAGGTGCTCTAGATAAGATATGACTACCTCTGGCATGTTACGATGGTGCAACTTTCTAGATTTGGGCCTTCCTGCCATTCTTTAATGACATTATTCTTATTTTAATATAAAAGACCTAATTCTTCTTTCACTTGCACTGGTGTATGTCAGTGACTGTTCCATTGATGGCCATAGTTTGATAACTGTAAAATGGGAATAAGGAGGGATGGGATGGTGAAAAAAGAGCTAATCAGCAGTAGACATAGTAAATGCCTTTCTTGCATTAAAACTAAACTGAGTGTTTGTTATCAGCCATAAGCAGAGAGGGTACATTTGCATTTTATATTACTCATACCTCGTTCATACCATATGTTTTTAAAATTTATTGGACTTGACTTTGAAAAAGTGACCAAGGATTTTGGATGTCCCGTTTGAAGCAGCCCAGCAGGGTTGAGTTTGAGACAGTGTGTGGTCCGTGGACTCTGATAATGAGGCTCCACTAGAAATGGTCTTGAATTGGGCTTCTGATAATGGACACACTGAAAAGATCCTGTTTTTGAAAGTCTTGGAACTGGGGGTTTTAAAGCTCAAAACTATAATTAATATAGCAGAAACCAATGATCAGAAGTTTCTTATTTCCTGTGCAATTAACTTCAAACTTCTCCCTTTATATTTCTAACTTTGTAGGCATATTTTTTAAATAATTCTTCTTCCCATTAAATGGAATGAGTTTAATATTTTACAATATATAAGACTACTTGGATGTCACAAAATTGCCTGTCAAGCTGTGGTATATTTTTTAGGACTCTGGAAACTAGATGTTCCTAATTAACATTTGGACAGTTAATACGAAGATAAACAAAGATTACTATTAACAACAACCCCCCAAATCATACACTGCATATTTAAAGCAATACCTCTTTTGAGACATTAAGTAACTTACTCCACCACTCCATTTATTTATTGATAACATTTCTCTAGAGAACCTCACGTTCATCAGTAAGGTCTTTTATTCGAAAGCCACAGGTCCCTAACATTTGAGATAATGGATAATTTATCTTATTTGTATGTTTAATGGTACTAGTGTTTATAAACAGAGATTCAACCATAAGTACAATGCAATCTTACATGGCTAAGCAGGTCTGATATTTAGTATACTAGAAGGTAGTGGTGTACATATTTTCTAAACATAGATTCTGGTACACCAGTGCTTAGGTAAGAGGTTCTCAAAGGTGGTCCACTGAACATTGGTTACTGATTCAAGAAGAGTAGTGTAGTCATAAGATGTGTGTTCTTCTTGTTATTTCTACTATTTCCCTTTCAAGCAAACAATTAGTTCCCACCGGGTTGTTAAGATGGGGCATATGAATGAAGTGGTATGATCTCCCAGACATCCTCTCTGGTATTCTATGGTCCACAACATGGAACTGCTGGAAAGCACACTTCACTTACAAGTGAATGATGGGTGGCATAAAGAAATTTAATGCCCTATATCTTGCTAATTAGTCAACATCTATGGACCTCTACACAATTTTGGCTATTCAGGGCATCTCATTTAGGACCTGAAACAACAGAGAGTCTTGATGGAAGAATACTATGAATTACTAACTTTTTACAAACCTTGGCCTTCTGTGTGAGTTTAATGGCTGTCTTCATTTTTTGGGTTATGTATATGGAAAACACCTCCCAGTATTTTTTACTTAAAATTCATCAGTTAGCAAAACACCATTAAATTAATTTGTTTGGGGGAGTGATTTTGATTTATTACTAATAAGAAATGCCTTTACATACATAACTCTTAGATAACAAAATGCTTCATTTTACAAGAACAGAACAGACTCACTACCTGTGAGAAAAGAGGAAGAGAACAGTTGCTAAAATGATGAATGACATAAACTTGTGCAAACCCTGCATTTGCAGTTTACTTGAAGAAAAAGTATGGGGAGTGCAAAGGCAGGACATCTGTTTTACTTTAGTCCCACAGTGACCTGATTATTCAGCTGTAGATAACCCCACCTGTTCCTGTAATAAGTATGCATCTTATGATATTCCCTATTCTTTCATTCAAAATTTGATGGAGCTTTATGAAAGCAAGAGCTGTTGTCCAGTGAAAGTCTAATTTATTACATGTAAAGTAGTCTAGGGTGGAATCTGAAGGGCTGGAAATACAGAGAGCTTTGGGAGTACCCAAGTAACTCCCTGGGTAGAGGGAAGTGTGGCTAAAAAGTGGCCATTTTTATACTTAGTTTTATTCATAGACATTCTGATTTTTGTCCCCTGTGGAGGACGTGTGCTTATCATCATCAATAACATTCACCAAACAAATAAATAAAAAATAACATGTAACCAGTAAATGAGGCACAGGAGGAAAGCAGCACTGGGCAGGAGAGCGCCTCATTATCCCTAGCATAGTTGCACAATCCTCCCATAGTTTTTGTGCCCTGAAGTTAGGAGGGGTTTGGGGTGCACCAGGCATGCAGGCTCAGGTCCTCAGAGAACCTTCTGCCACTGCGATGCTCTTTTAATGCCTTTCTGTGCATGCATTTGATATTTACAATATGCTGCTTTTCACATAATATGCAATAACAAAGACATTGATTTTAGCACTTTAATTTTATAAAATAAATATACAAAGAATTGCTATGTAAGTATTTTTGCACTTTCCTTGCAGTAAGCACAATATTTATGGACTGCAGTTTCAAACCCTTGGCCAAGACCACAGGATAATTGGGTTTTAAAACTCATATGACTCTAAAAAAATCTTTGGGCCAAATGCTTTCAACCTGCAGAGAAGCCTGCAGCAGTAGAGCAGGCTCTCAAAAAAAACAATGCAATCATCTGCTCAGACAGCCACCATGGGGAAGGGCTTGTGCTATGCAGAGCAAATGTGAGTATGTCCTTGAAACCTTGCAGAGCTTGCAGAACCATGTTCCAGCCCCCTGGGTCTCAGGGCATCTGTACAGTATGGTGACACTCATGCTTTGGCTGATTTGGAGATTGCTTCTTTGAAAATATGTATACATATTGACAATTATGCTTAGACATTAGTATTTGGAGAGTTGATCTAGTCTATTCTGTTCATACAATATGCCTATCACTATGCTGTCTGAACATCTTGAGCTGGACTCTAGCTATGTTTCCTGTAGCAGAAGAAGTTTTCTCATCATCTTTCAATGTAAAGTTAGTCTTTCAGGTTGGAGAAGTGGGGTGGGAGAAGTATCAAAAGATATTCCAGAGGCTTCAAGAGGCTGTTTTCACCCTTGCAGAAATAATAAGTCCTGCTCTGATTGCCTGCAAGAAGTAAAAGGCTAAAGTCTGCTATCTCTAGTTTGTCTTCATCTTTCTTCAGCTGGACACAATAGTTTAGCTGAGACTTTGCCAGTACTGAGTACAGTAAAATAATTACCTCTCTTTTCTTACCTATGACATCCCTGTTAATACATTCCAGTAGCATCACATTACTGGCTCACATTTCATTTGTGATCCTCACATTTGATTTGTGAACACCTGGATCTCTTTCTGCCATATGGCAACCTCACAAATCTTTTCCCTTTTGTGTCTTTGTTTTCACCTTTGTAAGTGTAGCACTTTGCACTTGTCTTTATTAAATGCCATTTTGTTGAATTGTTGACATCTTCCAGCTTGGTGTCCTCTGCAAATTTCAACAGTATGCCCTCTGTTCTATCATCTAAATAGATCATGGAATCCAAAGAGAACTGGGCCCTGTGGTCCTCCATTTCAGATGCTTTCCCAGTTTCTCATTCAGCCTATGATATATACTTTTTCAGAGAGATTGTTGCGTGCATTTTATTATATAAAGACCATACTTCCTTAGCATAACATGTAGGACAGTGCCAACATCAGGCCATTTTACCCTGTCAAAGAAGATAATTGGATTGGTCTGACATAATATATCCTTGACAAATCAATGTTGGCTGTTTTTAATTCTCATATTATCTTCTTTGTACTTGCAAATTAATAATGTGTTTGTTATATGGTCAAAATGTACCTTTTTCAGGATGGAAGCAAAGAAGATACTGAATACTTCAACCATCCTTGCATCCTCTAGTACTTGTTTTCCTTTGCTGTTTAGTGATGAACTTGGACTTCCTTTTGTTTTCCTCCTATTTCTAATGCACTTTTAGGGTGCTTGTATACACCATGGGGGTTTAATTTGGTTTAGTTCTTCCTAAATGGAAATGGTGGGTTAATTAAACTGAACTAATGCCCCATGGTGTATACGCAAGGGTGGGGGCCCGATCCTTACCTACCTCTCTGGCAGTGGGGTGGGGGGCGAGCTGCCAGGAGGCTGAGTGGTCCCTGAGCTGCATGGGGGCCGGGTACTTCCTCCATGGCTATGGAGGGGGGTGTGGTACTTCCTTCTGTGGTGGTGGCAGTGCCTCCTAGGAGGCACTGCCCACTGGCACCCAAGCCAGGTGATCCTGGGGGGCACCGCAGCTGTGGAGGGAAGCACCAGGCCCCTGTGCAGCTCAGGCAGGCAGGCAAGCACCAGGAGGAAAAAAAAAAGATTAGACTCCTCGCCACTTTTTTTTTTCCTTCAGTTGAGCCTGCCTGCCTGCATGGGCTGCTGCCAGGTTGCATAGCTCCTGAGCTGCATGGGGCCCAGTGCTTCCCTCTGTGGTTGTGGCACCCTTCAGGACCACCCAGGCCAGACGCCAGCGGATGCATTCTGCCTGGGGGCCCTGTGGATGGGTGCCACCTGGGGGCACCTGCAGGAAAGCACTGGCATCTCCCACAGCTCAGGGGCTGTGTGACCCATCAGTGGCTCACACCTCCCCCACTGCAGGAGAGGCAGGTAAGCTCCAGCACCCCTGCACTGTTCCTGCCCCCTTCCTGCTGCCTGGGACCACCTGGTAATGGCTGGCTTGTTCCTGGAGCAGAACAGCAAGGTGGCAGGTGGGTGGATGGGTGTGTTGGCAGTGGGAGAAAGCAACAGGGATGGTGCATGAGGTGCTGAAAGCCTTCCAAGCCCTGAGCATGTGAGCTTCCAGTGCCCTGTGCACTGTTGCACTGTGGCAGGGCACTGTTGGTGCCTGCCACTTTAAGAGCGGAGCCAAGCAGCCAGCAGGTGCTTGATTGCAGTGTCCATTTTAGATCTCTGGCCCCATATATAAACAGAGCAGTTCGCTGCTGGCAGTTCAGGCAGAAACATTGCCTGGCTACAATGCTTCATGCAACATCCTGGACGTAAGGCTAGGAGCTATGGTAGATGGCTTGGAGGCTCCTGGTCCTGGGCATGACCTAAGACTGCACCCTGCCGGGAGCGGGTGGCCTGGTGGGGCTCTCAGTGGTGCGGGAGCCCCCAGGAAGTGCCAGGCCAGTTATCACTCCAGTGAAAGGCGGGTAGAGGCGCCTTAACCCCAGCCCTCACCTTCAGGTGGGTCATTTATCATTGGAGGTAGTTGAGGCCAGGCATGGCTGTGGCCATCTGAGCCCTGTGGGGTGCAAGACCCCAAGGAGTGAGAGAGGGGGCCGGGCACAGCTGGAGCCACCTGAGTCTAGGGAGGGTGTAAGACCCAGAAGGGGTCAGGCATGGCTACAGCCACCTGAACCCCACCGGGGAGGGAAGCCCTATAGCCCCAGTGAGGGGGTAGAGAGGAGGAGCCCCATTGAGGGGAAAACCAGAGGGCTGGGAGCCCAGTATGTATGAGTGTATAAGTTGCCCCAGAAGGGGCCACGGCAGCTTAGACCCAGTCAGGTAACTGGCTGGCCACTACCCCGGCGACCCACAGGAGAGTCCCAAAAGACAGTATGTCTGCCACCCAAGGTATGAGCTAGCTAAAGCCTATGGCCTAAAGGGCCCGCTCCAAGTGGGAGCAAGGCAGTATAATTTTTCGAGACATGAAAGAGACCCTGTGAGAGGGGGTGGAGTGTGAGGTGCCCTAGTGAGAGGAGGGTGGTATGAATGTGTGCGCATCTGAGGCCTGACAACGAGGCCTAAGCTTGGTCTGGCTGTAAGCTGGGAGCATTGCCATCTAGATGCTATCTGAAAGGCTTGGGCTATGGTATAGGGGAGGAACGGAGCCACAGATAGCGCCCCCTGGCATCAAGACAAGAATGGGCAGCCTCCCACCTTAATTAACAACTGAATTAATTAACAACAAGGCATGGCAGGAGAGACAGGGCGGGGGGGGGCCTTGAGGCAGGTGGGGAAACCAGCACTGTGGCTGGTCAGGGAGTTCCCACTTTGCCACATGCATGTTGTTAGGTAGCAAACTAAAACACCTTAGAGGTGTTTTATCTTGCTACGTTACAAAGTCATTTAAAGCAGAATATGCTGCCAAGCATGCAAACAGCAATACCATTAAAGTGGTGCAAAAGGGCATTTAAGCCACTTTAAAGGTCAATTTTGTGGTATGTACAAAAGGCCCTTGAAATCTACTTTTGTCTTTGTTTACAAGTTAATTGTTTGGAGTTCATTTTGTGTCTTATCCTTTTTAATTTTACAGAGCTGTGCTGGTTTTATTACTTATTCTTGGTTCTAACCTTCTGACAGCTACATTCTGGGTGCATCTGCACTCAAAGCTCAGCCATGGTAGCTGGAAGAAGGCACTTGTGGACAATACTGCATCTTCAGGTTTCCACAGTCCCTTCAGCAGCTGATGTCTTCCCATGGTGCACTTCGTGCTCTGGCAGTACAGTTGCTGTACTGGAGCCCCATGGAACCACCAGAGGTTGATGAATTGCATACAGTCTGGTAGCTTTGCAGTGGCAGCTGCTCCTCCATAAACTTTCTCTGGCAAAGATAGGTGACTATAGACAAGCCCCTTATACCCTTGCATCTGCTCTTGATTTATAGGTCACTGAAGAGCCCTATTGCAGTCAAAGAATTTTTCAGATATTCAAATGATCTTT
>NW_005843476.1:21922-33404 GCF_000455745.1 Alligator sinensis
ATGGCAGAATAAACAAACAAACAACAATCAAACAAAAATCAACCCGATGCAGACAGCAAGGATACAGAATTTCAGCTCAAATGGTTAGCATCTGAAAATAGGATCTTATGATGGGATGAGCAGGGACCTCAATAACAGTCCTGCCTATAAATAATGAACTAGCGATTTAAAAGAAATTAAAAGGGCAACCACCAGCTACCTATCCATATTAAATAAATCTCATGCTTTTGAAGGTAGCAAAACATAAATGAAGGCAACATAACTATGACTGTATAAGGGAGTAAAATAGATTTTCTAGCTGATAGATATCCACCAGACCTTCAGTGTATTTATCTTTCTCTTTGTCCCCTGCCTGGAGAAAAATGTCTATTTGCCCATAAATACTCCTAGATACAGACCCCCATGTCAAGCAAGTAGAAGTGATGGCTGAGCTTTTACTCTTCAGCACTGTCAGCTGCCCTGTCATTTGGATTGCAGCCTAGCTCCTTCCCTACTAGCAGTTGTTTCTGAGTCATTCTTGCAGAGGTGCAGATGGATCTTTCAGATGATCTCTTAGTGGGCTGTCACCTACATGTCACTCAGTGCATGATTTTTTAGTCAGAGGGAATGACTTTGGATGAACTGCAAGGAACACTGCCTCGAGAACTGAAAGCAGCTGACTTAGCAGCAGTTTTGTTCCATGCATCTTTGACTTGTAATGAATGTCCTGATGTCACTCTAAGTAGACTTGTCAAATGGCTTGCCTTCTGCACTGTGTCCTGCCTATGCACTGGTATTCACGAGCGTCACATGATGGATTAAAAGGAGGTGCTCAGCTGGTTTCGTCTTTCTGTATCTGCTGATGGAGTTCATATGTAAGCAACGCTGTGTGCTGTATAACAAAAGCAGGTGGAGCAAGTAGTAGAGATTTTACACTAATGTGGAGGAAACTTGTTTGCAAGCCACAGGTAGGATATTTTCATCCGTCTTTTACTATTATGTATGTTCATCAGTGGGTCGTACTTCATCCTGTGTATTGGTGTCAGCTTATAAATTCCATTTTGATTTGTAAATTCCATTTCAGATTGAACTTTCCATAGTGGACTACAGCAGAGACTTGCCACCTAGTGGGCAGCCTGTATCTGAAAAGCTGTGACAAAGCAATCGGGAGCCATCAGCATGGAATGACTCTTCCCTACTTGTACAATGGTTTTCTACCAGCAAGATGGTTGACTGTGGATGTCTAGCTACACGAATGCTGCTGGAGTGGTGGAGAAGGGGAATTTCCCCAATGGAAGCACGTGGGAGAGAAGAGACCTAGAGAGCATTTAAAAAAGGCGCACTTCTCATTATAAGAGACCCTTTTTTGCCAGTTGAAAAAGATGCCAAGCAGGCAAGAAAAGATACCTAATCAACAGACTTGGACTATACTCAGGACTTGTGGGTGAATCTAGAATTTTGAAAAGGGTTGGAGTGTTAGTGGTGTGGCACATCAGCACCTGGTTTTAGAATATGGGTGGGGGGGGGAGGGAGGCGAGTGTGCAACTGCAACAGTGCCCAGTGTTGCCAACTCTCATGATTTTTTGGTGTCATTCTTAAAGTCTACGCTTTGGGAATGTGAACTTAGCTCTTTCTTTATATATACATATATAATAAAACGAAAGAGATAAGTTCACATATATATAAAAAGAAAGAGCTAAGTTGTTTGCATTCCTGAAGTGCAGACTTTAAGAACAATGCCAAAAATCATGAGAATTGGCAATACTGAGTGCTTCCTATTGGATCTGTCCCTGTCATGTCTCATAGGAGTGGTGAGGAAAAGCTGAGGACTGTCATATTGAATGAAATAGTTTGAATGTTTGTAAAGGTTGCCCATTAGCCAGTTTCAGGAAGAAGATAGGATTTATCTCCTTATCTAAGTTATTGTTTTTGGGACTACGTGTAAAATGTCCTGACTTCGGTTAAAGCCTTAATTTAAATTGTATCTTTAGAAGTCTTTTACAAAGAGAGCAAATATCCTGAATTCCGAGACATCAAAGCCTAAGGCCTTTTAACCAAATTGCTAAGAAAAGGGTATTTACAGTGATATGGAAGAAGTCTCCCCAAGAGTAATTTAAAATGCTCAACAAAGGTAATTTCTGTTGAGTAAGAACCGAGCCCAAATTTGGGAGTAGTGACAAATTGAGTAGGAGGAGCCCACTGACGGCAGCTCACTCAATAAAAACCTGTAACTTACTGTCCCAATTTGGAGGTGACTTCACCTGCAGAACAACGAAGGAAGAATCGCAAGTGTAGCCCGGACCAGCCTATTGAACCGTACTACTGAGGCGAGCCCATTGAATCGTACTACTGAGGCCAACCCATTAAATCGTACTACTGAGGAATGAAACCATATTTTGGTATTTGGCTTCTCGGAATTCTAGGATTGTAAGTATATTATGAAAAATAATAGTATTGATTCAAATTTAACTTTTAGTTGTAATTGTAGTTGTTTTTGTAATACTAATTCTTATAGCATTGTTTGGGAAGGAAGTGCATTCGGAGCATTGTTTCTGATACATGTAATTATTGTGTTTTTAATGTTTGTGGTGTTTCTTAAAGCTAAGCAGTTTTATATACGTAGCAAAGAGTTTTAAAATAAAATTGTGTTGTATGAACTAAGTGTGTAATCATTGTGAAATCGTGCAATCAGGTAATAACTCCCCCAGCCAGTGCATCAAAACGAATCAGTAAATTGTGTGGGATTTTCTCTATTCCATAACCCACTAGAGACAAGGACGGTTGCATTCAAGTGCTGCTTTTTGTTCTATAAATCTGAAGCTCTTTTAAACTTAAAATTATAAGAATACTAGTTGAACCCACGCTACGCTGTGGAAGATTAATTTGATTAAAAAAATTTTTTTTATAACCTTTTGTCATAATCATCATCATCTTCACTTCATGGTTTATGCATCATTGCCTGTTCCAGCTTGAAAAGCTTTCAGACCATCATTTCCATCTCCTTTCTTCTCTTGTGGACTGTAATGATCTGGTCTCTGGATCTAGCCTCAGGAATGAGATTTAATTTATATAGATAGTATTAGTGAATAAGAAACTCCTGTGTTCTGTATGTTTTTCTTACTTTATTGTCATGTGTAAGTTTGTAAGTATGAATCTTGAACTCCTGTAACTAGATGACCTTTGTAGGAATATGTATAAGCAACAAGAAGCTAAGAACAGCTGTGGTAGTGGTTCTGGGGTCTTGGTAACCAGATTATAGAGTCCCTAATGGTATCACACATGGAGTCTGGATGTGAGAGTACACATGAATGACCCAGAACAAGGGATATCAGCTCTGGGTCACTGCCCAGATTTAAGGGGCATCTATACATGTGCTCCGGGGTCGAGCGTGGGAGGGGGGTGCTTTGATTAGAGTGACTCAGAGCCACTTTCATTCAAGTGCCTGTATCATCACGTGTATTCAGTGTCTTGCACTTCAAAATGGTGGTGGGGGTGCTTGAACTAAAACTAGTTCAAAGAGCTTTAGTTCAAGTTCCCTTGCCACCATCTTGAAGTGTGGGGACATGGAGGCTGCTAGAGAGCATTAACTAACATGCTCTCAGAGCAGACATCTGACATGTATATAGGTGCCCCTTGACACATGTAAGACTTTGGGATTGGATCTAATCACAACAAAGACATGACTGGGGAGGTCGCAGCTGGAGTACTGCATCCAGTTTCAGGCTCCACAATTCAAAAAGGATGTGGAGAAGCTTGAGAGAGTGGAGAGGAGAGCCATATGCATGATCAGAGGTCAGGAAAACAGACCTTATGAAGAGAGGCTGAGAGCTATGGGACTCTTCAGCCTGGAAAAGCACAGGCTCAGGGGTGATCTGGTGGCTGCCTATAAGTTTATAAGGGGTACTCACCAGGATCTGGAGGAACTGTTCACCAGAGCGCCCCAAGGGATGACAAGGTTGAACGGTCACAAACTCCTCCAGGACCATTTCAGGCTGGACATAAGGAAGAATTCCTTTCCTGTCGGAGCCCCAAAGGTCTGGAATAGTCTGCCACTGGAAGTGGTTCAAGCACCTTCATTGAACACCTTCAAGAGAAATTTGGATGTTTATCTTGCTGGGATCCTATGACCCCAGCTGACTTCCTGCCCCTGGGGCAGGGGGGTGGACTCGAAGATCTTCCAATATCCAGCCCGAATGTCTATGAAATCTATGAAACTTGGGCCAGTATATGACATCCATTGAGTAATATTATGTAAATTTTTGATGCTATAACAATGAGTTCTACATAAAATCCTAAAATAAACACATTGAGAGAATAGTTGTTTTCAACCACACAGGTTTTATAAAAATCATCCATGAAGAAGACCATCTCCTAAAAATGGCAAACATTACCTCAGAGTCATTTCAAATACGCCTCATGGTCAGAGTCCCAGATGCACCTTCCTGAGCAAATAACCTTCACATTTACCCCAGTTTTTGTCACATGTAAACAAAAAATCTTTATGTCTCATTTGTATTTTCATTCCCTTTGAGGCTTCCTTCCTGATGGTCAGGGAAAATATTCACACACCTGTTCAGTGCCAGCACAGCTCTGCCTGTCAGAGCTGAGATCAACTGTCACAAGATATGTAGGCTGACAAACCACTCTGGGTGATGACTGTGAGGGATTTGACTTGCTTTGCAACTCTGCCTCAAGGAATGCCTGTGCTGTCAGTAATCTTATATCATAATGGTGGCCATTTGCTACATTTTGAAAACTGAAATTGTTCTCTTCTTTGGGACCATGAGCCATATGATTAGGTTGTGATAGCAAATATTATAGCTGTTTACACTGCATTTAGTTGCAACTAAATTTACTGCACAGTAAGCTGCAGCACAGTAGGCGATTTCGGCTAGATATCTACATGTGCAGGGACCTGGCAGCAAATGTGCTACCAGGTCCCTTCAGCGCTGCCATGTGCCCTTGTGGCCACCAGGGGGAGTGCCAGCCTCCAGCCCCAGCCACCAGCACCTGGCAGCCATGCTTGAAACTAGGCCCAGATGCCAGCACTTGGCAGCCACCTTAAAACCTAGCCCCACTCTATGCTCTCTGGGCAGCCAATTCCTGTGAACAGAGGAGAAGCATGGCATGCACAGAGGGAGCACATGGCAGCTGTCTTTGTGTTCCCTCTGCTTCACGGCTGCCCCAGCCCCTGGCCCTGGCTGTGAGGAACAGGGTCCCTCGATCCTTTCTTGCTGCCTCAGTCACCCTGCTGGCCCACCATGCTTATCATTGCCTGGGCCATGGGCGTCTTACCGCACTTAGCTTTCTCACATGCAGTGATCCCCTGCCCAGCCATAGCACACCCTCCCAGGGCCCCGCCACACTCAGCTGCTGCCTCCGGTGACACCAATGAGGGGCTCCAGGAGGCCACTGCTGGGACCACTGTCACCCTCCTGGACCTCCAACCCTGACACCTCTCGGCCTGCCATGCCAGCCAGGATTGGTGGCACCACCTGATGCAGCAGAACTGGGATGATGTCTTGCATGTGCCAGCCGGCACATCCGCAGGGCTCCAGTGCTGGGTGGCAGTGTCCCTGAGCCCACATCCTTGTTTGGCCCTGTGGCCTCTCCCTCGCATCCGGATGTTGGCCTTGCAGAGCCAAGAGACAGAAGCCTTTTGTGAGAGTTTGCAACATTTCGGATAAGATGCTCTGCACCAGGATCCATGCATTGCCCGGCCTCAGATTGGGGGTCAGCTATGCACGGGTGCCCAGGGACCGTGGTAAGTCGGGCTGGGCTGGACTGGGCCCAGGCAGCTTCCAGCTGAGCCTCACATCCCCAAGCACTCCCCTGGGGCTGGTAGACCACTGGGCACTGGCTGCAGGTAGTCTGCCTCCCCTGCCTCCTTTTCAGGGCAGGACAGACCAAGATCCTGGCACCATCTGCTGCTACGGCTCCCCCTCTGCAGTCCAACCACTCTTCTGCACTGCCACCTAGCCCATGGTGATGGCTCAGGGCACATGGATCTTCTGGAAAACTTGGGTCAGGAACTGAGTGCACCCCCACCCTCTCCACTGGTGGCCTCTCTGGGGAGGTACCCTGAAGCCAGCCTCCCACTATGCTGCTGCTGCACCCCAAGCTTGCCCCGGCTACATGTGCCCTGGGCAGTGCATGATGAGCTGTTTGTGCTTGCTGAGGGGTGCCGTAGTCACTATGTCCTGCTGCTACTGATGATCCTTCTGGTGCCCCAGGTGCACCTGAACTCCTGGTTTGGGACTGTGAAGTACAACAGCATGGGGGGGTAGCTTGGGTTGCCCTGCAACATGTGCTGCTGCCTGGAGGGCATGTATGATAAGAATTCAGGGGCACTGGGATCACAGGGAGGTATTTGAAGTTCCACAGGGAGTGTTTCAGTGTGTTGCTATGCCATGCCACTATATTTCCATTCTAACTGTATTGACTTCTTTCTTGAGCTGATAGGTGGAAAATAATAAGTCTAGTAGAGGACAGTATATTTCAGTGTACCTACTCCTACTCACAAACATTGTGGGCATTAGTGGTGTCCTGCCAATATCCAAGAATAATATTCCATTCCATTCAGAGAAGGTTTATGCAATAACAAAATGCCTGTAAACAAATATGTAGAGGTCCAGGCTCTTTTAATTTCCGTATCATCTTTCACCCCTTACTCTCATCCCATCTGATTTATACTACTCGTCCAAACCTGTAACAAAGGATACAAAAGTCACAATAAGGGGCCCTCCAAGCCCAGAAGGAAAAACAAATAAAGGAAAACAAAATGGCAAACAGTCTTTTACATCAACATTTCCCTGAAGCAGGAGAGCAGGGAGGCCAGGTTCCTAGCTCATTCTGTCTTCCTGGCTCTGTTTGGGGAAGGACAACTGATTCATTAAAAGTCTGCCATCACTATGCATATGTAGCTGTTATTCTTCTTTTTCCATTGTGCCTATAATTAACATCCTTGCTCTAATGACATATATCTTTAGTTAACTTTTGCTTACCTATGTCACTGGGAGCTTTAGTATATTATAATGCTGATTGCATTATCTATATTTGAAGTCCCAAATACTGGCTGGATTCTCTCTCTCTCTTTCTCTCACTCTTTTTCCACTACTGGCTGTATTCTCTCTCTCTCTTTCTCTCACTCTTTTTCTTTCCCCAACCCGTTTTTCTCTCTTGAAACATAGAATCCTGGGTGAGTTCAGGAAGAGTGGTTGCACAGTCCTGGATGCACAAGCAAAGTCTATTCTGTCTCAAAGGAAGGGCAGCAAAAAAGCACAACAGCCCTCTTGGCTCTGCAGGGAACTAGCGGACCTGTGTCTAAAAAGAAAGACTTACAAAGGATGGAGGACTGGATCCACCTCCAAGGAGGAATTTTCCGCACTGCTCTGGACCTGCAGGGAGCGAAATAGGAAAGCCAAGGCTGCGACGGAACTCCAACCAGCTACAGGTATCAAGGACAATAAAAAGTCCTTTTTTAGATATGTGGGGAGCCAGAGGAAAAGCAAGGGTGACATTGGACCCCTGCTAAACCAGATGGGACAACTGACAACTGATGCCCAGGAAAAAGCCAACTTACTAAATGGGTACTTTGCCTTGGTTTTTCACCAGTCCCTTCCAGCCCTAATTTCTATGAAATCTATTTAAAAAATGTTTACCTGGGGAATGAGGTACAGAGCAGATAGACTTTCAAAGAGGATGGATTTTCTTTCAGGGGAGGTTGGCAGAGACGCTGGGGGAAGGTCATACGTGTATATGTGGGTACATTATGTTTAACCACGGAGTGGTGCTTCTGTTCCATAAGAAAATTATTTTAATTTCAAACAATTTTACTGTAACAGGCAATAAAACCAAATAGGAGTTTTCCATTTGATAGACAGTACTCAGTGCAGAATATTCAATGATACGGAAATACAGAGTTTACCTTTGGAGAATATAGCTGGCAGTTGTTTGTTTTGCTATGTTTGGCCAAGGTAGTGAGGGACATGTATAGTGAGGGCCTTTCTACCTACACAGAAATATATATACTATATTTTTCTTGCATGTAACATGCACCTTTCCTCCAAAATCCAGCTGGAAATTGGGGTGTATACTGTAAGTGAGGAAATGCAGTAATAAACATTTCTGCCTCTACTAGGAGAAAGTGAAAGCAATGCTGCAGTTCTGCACAGTGGGGTTCCTTAGCTGCAGATGCTCTCTTTCCAGTCCCCCCCCCCCCCCCCCCCCCCACCACCCCCGACAAGCCCAGCAGAGGCTTGTGCAGCAGGAGTAAGAAAAAAATCCTTTTCTCTTCACTTCACTTTGTTTTTCAAAAACTAGGCATATATCTTATCTGGGGGCATGTTATATAAGAGAAAATATGGTAATACATAGCTATTGCATAATTAAGGATTTTCAAAGGCCCAAATGGGAGTTACAAGCCCCACTCTCAATGAATTCAATGGGATCAAGGTGCCTTTGATATATTTCAATATCTCACTCATAATACATGGCAATTACGTAGAAGTGACTCATTCTGTATAATGTATTCCAGTGCTAAGTACACTTTTCCTGTTGTCTCATATTAAACTTCATAATGTCTAAGCTGCTATATCTATTTGACCAAATTTAATGGTTTCCTGTTTTATAACTGGGGTAGATGCTTGCTGCTATTACCAGTTAGGCTTGATGGAGGCAGAAAAGTAGAGGAGAGCAGGGAATAATATAAGGCTATAAACTCAGTTATGCACTATAAATATATATCTAAATTTGATAAATGACAACAGCAGCAGGAAAAATATGGTGTAATAGAAACAATTTATGTGTCTTCCTTACTTTAAGAATGTCACTAGTACTGATAACCAATGTCACATGCTCCATATATTAAGCTATACATTGATTTCTATAAAGGTATTTTCACTAATAAGTTGAAATTTAGTGCATTCAAATCAAACAGAGCTGCTCATGCTGTGTGAATGGCTGCTGCCCCATATGGGGAGTTGGGGCAGGCAGTCAGTCCATTTGGTAGGGTAATCAAAAAGGTATCAACCAGCTTCTCAAAGAAGTTCCTTTTTAAGGTGTTGATTCACTAAGTGAGATAGATAAGAAAGTGGGAAGTATCATGTGTCATGTCTCAGCCCTGAATAGGTGAAAGATAGTTCTAGCATTGGAAGAAGGTATAAAGCCTTTCACAGCTAGAGGGGTCATGGGTTTGACTTTAGTCTAGGTTAGTAGTAAGGATCTTATTACATGGTAAATTTGGGTGGCTCCTGGAACTCTTAACATCTGGATTAACTGTACATTAATACCTGATTTTTTTAAGCACTTGATAGGTGGCTCAAAGTTACACCACACCAGGGCAGGATATCTCTGATCCATGTTACCCAGCTCATGCTACGCAAATATGTAGCCACTCTAGACTACACATTACTATAAAAACCCCACCTACCCCACTTCCTCATTGGCTTGGATCAGGTCTACTGCCCTGCCTGCCCTCCTCAGCACCCCAGATCCCCGCTCACTACCCCCACACCCGCATTCCCTGCTTACTTGTGGCTGCCTGTACTGTTTGTCCTGCTGCTGCCATTGCTGCTGCTCTCTGTGCTGAGCTAGGCCCAGAGAAGAGCAGCAGTGGTGGTGGCAGGCTTTGGACAGGCAGGTTAACCCTTCTTTGCCTGGTCCCTGGGACAGACAGCGCGGGCAGCCACAAGTAAGCAAAGGGGTGGGGGATGTTGGGAGGGGGGAACTGGATGAGCTATCTGGGGCAGGGGGAAGCCCAGAATGCGGGGGAGGTATTCTTATCTTTCAGTCCTCCAGGCCCCTGCTGGCCTAAGCATGTTACTGCTCCGAAATCAAGCTAGCACTAGCACCCATCAATATTTGAGCTGTTCACAATGTAGCTTATAAGTACATTGTTCCACATTAATTTTAAGGAGCTCTTGGAGCTCTTAACCCCTGGATTATCCACACATTAACACCTGTAACTAGTTTTAAGCACACTTTCTATTTATTTCTTTTTAAATTATTTTTTAATGTATTTTTATTATCCTTTAATGGCTGACTTACTTCATTTCACCACCCTTCCTCCACCTCCATTTCCTTTCCACCTCCCAATTCATTACCCATACCCATCCCATTAACCATCTGCCTCCTAGCTTCATGTTCCTACCCCCACCCAACCCATCTTTCACACATCCTCACCTCAAGCAAGGATAGAAACCTGTTTTGGATCACCCACCCCATGGCAACTCACAGTTGTAGGTCCTAGTCAGGTCTCTGCTTGCCAGCACTCTAGTGGCAAGTCACAGCTGTGCAGGTGTGGGACCATCAGAAAAGGTTTCTAGCCTTAAGGTATGACTGCTCCAAACTCAAGCTAGCACTAATACGAATCAACACTTGAGCAGCTCAAAGTGGAACATGTAACAAGAGAGACATTGAGAGCTAATCACTGTTTGGTTGGCTATATGCCATTAGGTGGCCGTCTCAGGTTAATGGATCATACTACACAAACACCAGTCTTCTTGGCAGAGGAGGCTGAGAACTATGCAGACTAAGAGAGCCAGATCTGAACTGATCTTGCAGATACCTTCATTTAGGTACTGTAGTGCCTCAAATTTAGGCAACTTATCTCAGAAGGGTGATCCAGATGAACAGAGTTAGGTGTCTAGGGTCTAACCATGGAAACCTAACTGAGGAAATATCAGGTTTCATTGAATCAATCCTAAAACCTCCTGTCACCCAAACAGAGAGTTTTGTCCAAAGTGCAACCCACTTTCTATGAAAACTTAAAAACATAGACCATCTTCCCAGCAACACCCTCCTTGCCACCATGGACATCACCAGCTTGTATACCAACATCCCAAACCAGGATAGCATCCAAGTCTGCCTTACATATCTACAAGAGCAAGATTACAACTCAGAGTACAGACCCAAAGATATTAGTGAACTTCATCCTCACACACAACAACTTCACTTTCAATAATCAACATTTCCTCCAGATCATGGTATGCCAAACCTTTTTATGAGCCACTTGGAAGAAGATTTCCTTAAGGACTGCACCATCAAACCCTTGCTATACTTAAGATATATTAATAACATCTTTATCATTTGGACTGAAACCTGCAATCTCTGACTGATTTCAATCAGGAATTCAACAATCATCACCCCTCCATCAGACTATCTCTTGAATATTCCAGCACCAGCATTTCCTTTTTAGACACGATGATCATTGTCCAGAATGGTAAAATACAGACCACTATATACAAGAAACCCACGGACCAACTTAATATCTGCAGAGAACCAGCAATCATCCTAAACACACGAAGAAAGCTGTAATATACAGCCAAGCCCTCAGATACTACCGAATTTGCACTGAGAACACCCATGATCGTCACCTCACAAATCTCAAAAGCACTTTCACTCAACAAGGACACTCCTCCAGAGAGAGAGTTTCATAGTTTCTAGGGTCGGAAGGGACCTGGGCAGATCATCTAGTCCGACCCCCTGCCAGGGCAGGAAAAAA
>NW_005843476.1:34199-41820 GCF_000455745.1 Alligator sinensis
GCTCTCTAGCCAGTTGGCGACCCATTGGACTGTGTGGGTGTCTACGCCACAGTCCCCCAGTTTCCTAATGAGAACGGGGTGAGAGACAGTGTCGAAAGCCTTCCGGAAGTCCAGGAAGACTATATCCACTGCTACCCCTGCATCCAATGATTTAGTGACCTGATCGTAGAAGGCCACCAGGTTGGTCTGACATGACCTGCCGCTGATGAACCCGTGCTGGTTGCCCCTGAGCATGCATTTCCCTGCTGGCCCCTCCTGGATGTGTGCCAGAATAATTTTCTCGAACAGCTTGCCCAGGATCGAGGTAAGACTGACTGGCCTATAGTTTCCCGGTTCACACTGTTGAAGGAGCCACCCGAATACTACATGAAGAATTGCTGCAGTACAGAAAGACCCATCCTAGCCTTTAAACAAGCACCAAACCTCACCAACCTCATCACCAGAAGCAAACTTCCTATGGCCCAAAACACACCAGACCATGCCATGACAAGAAATGTAAAACCTGGCAACATATCTCTATCACCCTCATAGTTCCTACACTCCACAACAGACCATCAACATTCCTGGATCTTATACCTGCACCTCTAGAAATTAATATATCTCATAAAGTGCACCAAATACCATGATGGAAAATATGTAGGAGAAACCAAACAACAACTGCACACCAGAATGAACACACCCTGAAAATCTGTCAAAGGCAAGAATATCCAATTACCTGTAGGGGCATATTTCTCACAAGAAAACCACTCTGTCTCCAATCTCTCAGTTCTAATCCGCAAAGGAAATTTACAAAACACCTTTCATAGACAAGCCTACGAACTTCATTTCATCAACCTAGTGGATATAAAAAATCATGTACTGAATACAGACATTGGATTTATGATACATTATAACCTGCCTAACATCTGACTCCCCAGGTAACCTCTTTACTATTTCCAGCTATATTAATTCCCCTTTCCCCACCCAAACACACCTATCTCTCATTCAATTGACTACTTCAATTTACATTTTCATTGACTGGCTTTCTTGCATGCATACTGGCCTCTGGCTTCTTTACCATTCCATCCAGGAAAAGCACAGACTAACTGCAGATGCTTCCTCAGCCTGATGAAATGCATTTGCACCCAAAAAGTTTCAAAGAAATTTTTTTCTAAGTATATGAATTGGTCTAATAAAAGACATCAGATTTAACCAAAGAACCTTGTCTGCCTAGGGTCCAAATATGGAGACTGGGAAAATGCAAGTGCCTCCCAAGAGTACCTAGGTGCTGAGCAAGAAGGTAGCCAACAGGAAATGCTAGGAATAGGATGTGTGTCTTAACTCCTGCTTTTCCATAAATTTAGGCAAGTTTAGATAGCATCTCAGAATCCAGAGTGCTCAGAGGGGAGTTTCAAACCTGAACTAGTGTGTCCTTTTTATAACTGCATAGAGTTTACATAAAGCATAGCCCTTGGCTTCCAGCACATATCTAATATGGTAATAAATGAAGACTTCACAGTGTAAGCCAATAATGTATGTTACAGCTCATATACAAAAACCTAGAACTCTTGGTTCCAAAATGATACCTTTTATTAGACCAACTGGGAAATCACAAGAAAATTGTAACAGCTCATGACATTCCAGTATATACCTCATATGCATAATTAACAACCCAAGCACTGAAGATGCAGAAGATGATCTTATGTCTATTAATCATGTGACACACATGCAATAAATGCAAGGCAAAGCATATTTTATAACACACGCTTGAATTTTGACCCATTTAATTAACTGTCACTGTTACTTCCACTATAACAATTAACTCTCTTAATATCGTTTTAATTATCTCTGCCAGCCAATAGTCTCAATCTAGTTTTTCCCTAGTCCTAAATGGGGTGTTATCTCTCTGTGGATTACTTCCATATAGATTAGCTATGTTTTAGCACTGTGACTACTGGGTGGAATGGCCTGATTTACCTCTTTTGATATATATGTTAATAGCAATGTCTTTAAAGTAATCCATTAGAAGTGTGTGACGGTAGTTTGGAAGAAGTCAAGCACACTTTTCTCCATTCAATTAAAATCAAGTTAGTGCATTAAATGATACTGTCATCACTAAGCCTGGAACAAAATAAAAATCAGATTCATATTTCATTAATAATATAAATTTTAGCTACAAAACTAAAACCAGTAATTTACCAATGGTGATTGTTTTTGAGAGAGAGAGAAGCTTTCCAGTGTTAAACTGGATACTAAGTTTATCCCTAATGTAATTTAAATTGCATACAAGGAAACCCTGTATTAAAATAATATTATATTTTCTCAGAGATGCACTACTTATAAAGTTAGGAAACACATGATTAGAATTGCTGGGCGGCTTCACTTTGGCTCCTTTGTGTCTGTGTGTTTTCCTTCTGTCATTACTTACATCAGGGGTTTCCAACTTCTGACTGGCTGGGACTAAATGTCACTGTGCTACCCTGCTCCAGAGATTTTGTTAGCTCCAGCAGTGGCAGCAATGGAGGGCAGAACAACACAGTAGGAGCTTGTGGGGTGTGTGTTCACCTGTAGCAGGCTATAAGAGGTCTGTGGGTCACCAGTTGGATAGCCCAGACTTACATGATCACATTCTATTTTTTCCTGCATGATACCACTGCTACATTCAGTGCGCAGGAAAGCCCTGTTCTGCAGAGGAGTCTGAGTTGTTTAATGAAGGAAACAGTTATTTGTAGGATTCTGGCCTCATTTGTTGCAGTAGCAACTGAGTGCATGCAGTGAATGGCAAAGGCTGCAGGAAGAGGGAAGATGATCATGTGTAATGCCACAGTGGGGGATTGGATTCTATCCCCACCTAGGGTTGCCAACCCTCCTGGAATGGTCAGGAGTCTACCGGAATCAGCGTTGATTTCCTGGTAGCACTGATACATAATTTCCATATTAGATTGGCACCGATATACGGAAAATTGACAGTATCAGCAATTGGCTTTTTTCAGCTGATGTGGCCAATAATGTCGCCAATAAACACCCCATGCATGCTTACAGCTGCAGCACAGCATGCAGGCAGCCAGGAGTGCAGCCTGGCAGCATGGAGAGCAGCTGGGTCTGGATGGTAAGTCTGTTGTGAGGCAAGGGGAGGCAGATTGAGGCCCCAGCAGTGAGGGAGTATGGCTGGGGCGGGGCCTGGGGCAGGAGCAGGCACTGCACAGTGGGGGTGGGGCATGGGATGGGGCCAGGGCACTGCCAAGCTCTTCCAGGTGGAGGAGGGGTTGGGCAGTGGCTGAGCTTGGGGTGGGTGGTGGTGCTGCGAGGGGGGTTATGGCGAATTTTCGGGTGACTGTAGCCCCTGCATTTAGCCCCACCTCCTAGTGCCACCACCACCTGTCCTGACTGCAGCCCAGCTCAGGCCCCCACCAGGAAGATCCTGGTGCTGCCCTAGCCACATCCCACAGCAGTAGACCACCCTCATCCTGCATGCAGATCTGGGGGCACATGCCCTCCCAGGGTGTATGCAGTGGCAAGAGCCACCCTCCCCACTGTACCTCCCTGACAAGGTGCTCGTGGCTCCATCCCATGCTGCATCCCAGTTGTGCAGTGCCTGCCCCTGCCCCTGTCCTACTCCCTCCCTCACTGCTGGGACCTTAATCTGCTCCCCTCACATGCCCCTTCCCTCACCCCTCTCCCCTTCCCGCACAACAGACTTACCAGCCCAATGCTGCTCTCCAAGCTGCCTGGCTGCATATCGGCAATCGGATCAGTATTTGCCTATATGGCTCATTAAAAATCGGCCATTGGTATCAGTCCAAAAAATTGCTATCAGTGCAACCCTATTAATGACATTCAGTTATGCTGAAAAAAAAAAAAATCTCCCAGAATAGCTTCAGTCAGAATAGGCAACCCTATACCCACCCCTGCCATGCAGGTCCTCTGTGATGATGGCTGAGTAACATGAACCAAACTTTTCACATGGGGTCACTAATACTGTGCTCCTTGTTCTCTGGGTATCAGAGTGAGACCTTATATGATTTACAAAAGGGCTTAAACAGTCACATCTGCAACTGAAGTCATTGAAAGCTGAGCTTTGCTCATGCAAAATGCTATCTGATGGCAAGTACTCTAAAACATCAGGTCCCATACATGTTGAATTTGGCAATCCAATTAGCGGATTTTTTTATCTTAATCTCTGTGTATATCAGTTTGCCATACATAAAAAGGGGGTAGCATCCTTGCACACCTCACAGGGCAGTTTTGAAAATAAATTCATTCCTATTTGTGAAGCACTACTATTACAGTTATGAATGCCATTGAAGAGCCCACAAGGAAATTAATTCTTTGTTCAGAACAGGGCCTGAAAAATGTACAATAAAAAAAAGCCTAGGGCCATGCAATCACTGAGTGCAAAACAAAATATATTGAAAAGCTGCTCAATAAGTGAGAAGCGTTCAGCCTTTGTGCTGTATCAGGCATATGCCCTATAAAAAAGAAAATATATGTAATTAGATACTATATTAAAACCCTGTCTCTAGAGGAGGCTGAATTAAGGTTACACAGGCAATCCTAATTCTGGCATAGCCAAACCCTTGAACACTCAGATTTGTATCCTGAATAATTTTCTTTTAACACAGTTTTTCATGTGCCATTTTTCTTTTAAAGAGCCATCTGAAAAACAGAAACTCCGTTATGTTGACACTCACATGGGTCAGCACTAGGATTATTACCTCTAAATTCACTGCACACACCTCTACCTCTACTTCAAGGGCAGAGGGATTAATTGACAGCAGTACTGGTAGTCTTTATGCAGACCAGCACTAAGGAGAGATGAGGCACTTTGGCAGCGAGTTTCACAGTTATGTACCAACAGTAGAAGAATCATGGGACCCATTCCCAATGGAGGGGAATGGGCTCTAATGGATGTAGTTCTTTTGCCCATTCCACATGAGCCTGAGTCCTTCTTCATCCCCACTAACCTATCCTGATCTAGACTGGGTCAGGTTTCCTTTTTTTACAAATTGTTTTTCTTCCTGGAACATCCCAATTAATTGAAAATGGCTTGTTATGTAGAAAGTCAGGCATAACGCATAAGGGTATATGCATAATGCAGATGGGGTGTGACAAAGTGCAGATAGATTTACCCGAGCCCATTGTAATCTAGCAGTGAAGACACTTCAGTGCAAATTTACATGTAGTGAGCTGCTTCTGTAAGTACACACAGGCCGCATCTACTTGAGATGTTTACTGTAGAACTGCCTAATTAGCTCCACAGTCAAGTCTCAGCATCTACACATACGGCCCTATTAGGCCACAATAAACTTATTAACTCTGCAGTAGGTTAGTACTTGTAAACAAGTACTATCTTAGGGTGGCATTACTTAGTGTGCAGCAATGCATGTGTAGACTCTGATGAGGCTGGCTGGGGCATGAGTGTCCTTCAGTGCAGGGATTATCTCCTGGCTAGCCTTGCACTGGAGCACACTCCTTCCCAACTGCTCCCCTCACATGCCCCTTCCCTCACCCCTCTCCCCTTTCCGCACAACAGCGTGTGGTGTCCTATGCAGGTCCGGGGGCGGGGCCACATGGTGCAGAGCCCAGAGCATGGCGCTTGGCCCAACTCTGCCCCATGCTCAGATCCAGGGGGCATGCGCTCCCTGTGCCTGCCCCAGGGTGTGCCCAGTGGTGGGAGCTCCCTGTGCCCCTGGAAAGGCCCAGGCCACCTTTGTACCAGCCCTGCCATGAGGACAGGGCGAGCCATCCCAAGGCATGACAAGATCGAATGGTCACAAACTCCTCCGCAACTGATTCAGGATGGACATAAGGAAGAACTTCTTTACTGTCTGAGCCCCCAAGGTTTGGAATAGACTGCTGCTGGAGGTGGTTCCAGCACCTGCTTTGAATGCCTTCAAGACACATTTGGATGTTTATCTTGCTGGGATCCTATGACCCCTGCTGACTTCCTGCCCCTGGGGCAGGGGGCTGAACTCGATCCTCTGGGGTCCCTTCCAGCCCAAATGTCTATGAAATGTATGACAACCTGAGGGGAGAAAACCCCTGGGGAGCAGTGGGTTGTCACTGTGCTCTGCATTGTGCTGTGGCTGCCTCCATAGCCACATAGGGCGCCATATGCCTGCTGCCACTGGGTGGGCAGAGGATGCAAGGCAGCAGGGATGGGGATGCTCCCAGGCCAGGGATCCCCATCCCTGCATCCCAGGCATCCCCATCCCAGGCCAGGGATGGGGATGCTCCCAGGCCAGCAGCAGCATAGTGCAGAGCCTAGCATGTAGCGGCAGCTCACCTCTGCCCCACGCACGGATCTGAGGGGCATGTGCCCACATGCCTCCCCTGGGGCTAGCACAATTGCCCCTGGATGAGCTGTCCAGACTCTGACCATCTCATCACCTGCCCCGGGGCCCCATTCACTCCAGCCCCTGCCTCTACCTCTCCTACCTCCCCCACTATGGGGGCCTTGATCTGCCCCCCACCCCTTCCCGCCAACACACTTACCTGCTGGGTGCTGCTCCACACACAGTGCTGCATTCCTGGCTGTGTGCAGCAGACTGCTTCCAGGCTCTGATTGTGTGTGGCCCCTCACCTCGGCCTTCCACATACTACTTCCAGGTCATCTGTGTAGCACTGGTCGTGTACACGTACCACAGTTTGGGAACCACTGACCTAGATAACACTCCCAAACTCTCTTGCTCTGTTTAGAGATGAACAATTTCAACATCAGTTATTAACACACACAAAATGCTAGAATCTAGCCCGTTCTTACTTTGGCTCACAGTGGCCATGATTTTTCCATTCTCTTCCTGTGACCAGTCATGGCCCCGGGTGGTGGTGAACGGCATCAGCAATGAGGCCATCGAGGCTCCTGCGCCAGCTCTCCGGGCCTCTGCACAGGTGTCTCTGTGCTCCCAGGTGTGGGCAGCTGCCTGCAGCACCCAGCACTGGGGCACTGCACAGGACTGGGAGTAGCACAGCTAGACAATGCCCTGCAGGACCTGCAGGCTCTGGGCAGGCTGCTGGGGGTTCACTGCAGGCAGCTGGTGCTGGCCCCGGTGGTCAGGAGCTGGCTGCAGTTGGGCCTAGGGGCTGGCAGGCCTGGCAGGAGCCTTCAGTAGCCTGTAGGGGCTGAATGGTGTGGGACTGAAAGCTGCCCAGCACTGTAGGGCCAGGCAACAGTGCTGGGGTGCAGGCAGGTTGGCACAGGTAGTCCATGGCCTGTGCAGGGGCATCAGAGGCCGAGAGTCCCCCAAGGCTCCCTGCTATTATGCCCAAGGGCTCAAAATGCCCGCAGGTTTTTAAAGGACCTAGGGCTGGGGCTGCCATAGAGGTGGACCAGTCCTGGGGCAGGAAAGACTCCCAGCCCTGGGGCCCTGGGACTGAGCTCAGGCTAGTTCCCTAGTGGCAGGGCTGACTGGGAGCCAATCTGTGCCTGTTTGGGGTCTACATGGGGTTTAAGATTATTGCTCTGTAAGAACTCACGTGTAAATTTGATACTTTCTCTGGCAGGTAGCAAATTTACTCGTGAGCTGTGCAGTTTACTGCACAGTAAGCATGTGCATGTCTAGATGTGCATGCTTACTGCACAGTAAACTACACTACTGCACAATAAAACATCTTGTGTATATGCATCCACTGTCTCTTTCCC
>NW_005843476.1:41849-119199 GCF_000455745.1 Alligator sinensis
CTTTCCCTTTCTTTCAGCTTAAAAACTCAAAACAGTTACATGGGCACCCTGAGACTTTAAGACTTTCTGCCATTATGACATACTGCATATAACTAGACTCAGAACATAATCACTGTTTTTCTGACCTTTTCCTATTTCTTATCTCACTGACGAATCATTCCTCAATTTCCCTTGTCCAGGAACAAAGAAGGGAAGGAAATGCCAGCTAGCCCAAATACTATAGAACATATTGAAAGGTCAAAGTAATTGGATACACTTCTGTATCTCAAAATACATGAAATGTTACAACTATCTAATTTAGTACTCAGTAAATAAATTAATATTGTACCATTTTGTTTTCTGGTTTGAATTTTGCAGACAAAACAATATGCAAAAGAACAGGAATCTGTACACATCTTAATTCAGTTAGGGGAGACAATTCAAGGTGTGAAAGATATGACAAAAGGCTGATTCTTGGCCTTCAATTTACCCTTTTTGAACTGTTTCCTCTGTGGCCTGCTTGGTGGGAGGACAGCCAGAACACTTAAGCCACTCTGAAGTATACCACCTGACCAAGGGATTTGGGGAGCAAAAAGATCTGTTCAAACTGTACTTGTCTCCTAAGTTATATTCCCTGTGAAGGGTTGTCCAGCTGAACATGAGAAGCTTCCTCCAAAAATTCATCACCTCTCTTTGTATTCTTGGGCACAGTCTGGGTGAACCAAGCTAAACTGTGTTGTTTTGGAATGTGGGCAGGAAATATTTCCCTCTGACATTTTCATAAACGCCCTAGTTTCTGTTTTTCTTTTTCCATTTTCCTCTGGGTAAGAAGTATTTTTCCTAATACAAGAGTAATCCTGCAAGAGTCTCTCACAAAAAAACAACCTACAATGAATCTTTGTAACATAGAGGAGCCAAAACTGCACATCAGGTGCATACCAACAGCACTGGAGCCCAACACCTTATTTTCTAGCCTCAGCAGGTTTTTTGGACAGGATAGGTGATTGAAAAGAGTCCTATAGTACCCCATATACTTAAGGCTTATGGGTAAACCGGCTGCTTGTGATCTCCCGAAATCCTGAAAAGATGGACCCCAGGCATAACCTTGTGCAAGTGACTAATAATATTGACTTTCATAGGGGTACTCACCATGCACAGGACTGACTCCAGGCCTAAGTGCTTTTAGGACCAGAGATTTAGAGAGGAAAGAGAAGAGGCATTTCTTCATTGGGCAAGCACATTTCAGTGAGTATTTTGCCTTAATAAGGAGGACTAAGGCCCCCTCTACATGTGCAGGTAAAGGACCGATTGGATCTAATGCGTGATCCACACAATTGGGCCTCCTGCCTGCCACATGTGGGATTGCGAATTAGATCCAATTGTGCCTTATTGCTGGTGTAGGGGGAGCTTGATCCTGGGCTCCCCCTGCATTAGCAAGCAGCAGGCACCTCTGGATGGGAACAGCTTTTGCAGAGGGGGTCCCAGCTATGGGGGCCATGCGCAGCTGGGACTAAGAGTTGCCACAGCTGATGGGGCTCTGAGTCCTGGGTACACCTCATGTGCACTCAGGACCCAGAGTCCCACAGCTGATGAATCTCTGGGTCCCAGGCTGTCTATGAAGTGCTGTCGGGACTCAGAGCCCCATCAGCTGAGGGATTCTTGGTCCTGGCTGAGGGTGATGCACAGCCAGGACCACAAACCTCATGTGGGCCTGGGGGTTTCACTCACCCTCAAGCCTTGGGAATCATCCCAATCGCAGGGGAGACCCTGCTACACATGCAAATTAAAGCTCAATAGCAATCAGCTGCAAAATTAGTATACATTTTTGAGGTTTAACTTTATAGCTGGTTGGAACTTTTTATGGCAGGATTGCTACTCTGCATGTGTGGCTGGTCTCAAGGTAATTGCACAATTAACCAGTTAATTGCACAATACTTGCAACATATAGCAAGATCTAATATCTGTATAATTCAGTTTTAAAACACACATTACATCTCTTTTTTATGTGTATGTAGATATACATAATATCTATAGTTATCTATAGATCTATATAGTTACATAGAGATAGAGATAAAGATTTATAAATAACTACATAGCTATACAGATAATATTTATATTGATCTATAGAGGGCTATATTGCTGTACAGATAATATGTATACTCACAGGTGTATGCATCAAATGACCACTGTTTGCTGGTTAATGAGTTTTCATGAATTAGCCTGAATTAAAGACATCTGAAGTACTCTTCCAGCTTCTCTGACCTTTTGTTAGCAAGGAAATCACATGATGCACCAATCTGCAGGGATCTGTATGCTGACTCTTAATTGTGCAGTGTAATCATCAGTTTGTTTTTAACCATCTGCAATGACCTAACTTTGTCCTCCAATTACAACCTCATCACATACAATGGGGAACTGTCTCTGCAGAGACAGCTACAAGGGAAGCGTTGTGCTTTGATGTTGAGGGGCCAGTTGGGGTTGCACAAACATAACTTAGAAGAAACATTGGCCCTCAGTGTGCCCCTCTGCTTCACCATCTCTTTATGTTACAGCTTGAAGTAGGTATAAAACATAGCACAAGCTTCTATTCCCTTTGACAATGTCAAATATCCAAGGGGAAAAATATGTATCCTTAGGCCTTGATCCTCTGAAGTGCTAGTTGCCCTGTGTGGTCTTGGCAGCCTCAGGCTAAACCTGAAATCAGGAGTACGTCGTATACAGCACCTTGCAGGATTACCCAGAGCCTTGCAGGTCTGAGCACTTAGGGTGTTTATAGATATGCTCCAGGAGGCAGGCGGGAGCTTTAATTAGCGAGCAACACTAATTAAAAATGCCCAATCGTCACGTGTGTCAGTGTTCCTGTGCTGAAAAAATGGTAGCAGGGCATTTTGAATTAAATCTTGGTTGACAAGCTTTAGTTAAAAGCACCTTGCCACCATTTTTTCAGCACGGGGACACTGATACATGTGACGCTGGAGGCCACAGGAATGTGTTAATTTCCGTGCTCCAGCAGACTCAATTAATTGAATCTGCTCTGACGTGCTGGATTTACAGAGCATCAGAGCAGCCTCCCTACATGCGTGTAACTGCCCTTTGTGCATGTAGCAGTCATTTTTTGCAGTTGTTCTGGAAGGAAGAGCCAGCAGGGGGAGAGTTCGCTGTGCCCTCCAAAAAGGAGGGAGCAGTGAGAAAGCATTTTTTTTTTACCTTGGCTAAGAGGAAGAGGTTGTACCCCCCTCTCCTCTTATTCTAGCCCCACATGACTGACAGATGGCCATGTTTTGCAGAGGAGAGGAGGCCCTGGGAGTTGTGTGCAAAAATTTTCTTACCAACCCATAAAACTGGCACATCCAAAAGAATGAGGATGCCAGAATAATGAAAAGGAGCTGAGTGATGATCTGAGAGAGAAGCTGATTCAGCATGTCTCCCAGGTAATTTCTGCTAGAAGGGAGGGGATCCTATGGATATTGGCCTGTGCCTGAAAGCTGCCCTCTCTCCTACAAAGCCTGCAGACTTTGGTGTAGTTCTGTCTTGTAAACCAGAACATGTGATTCTGAATGGAAAAATGAAAGGTAGACTGCTGAATCAAAGTACAATCTCTTTCTATGCTGATCATAGAATCATAGAAAGTTAGGTTTGGAAGGGACCTCAGGAGATCATCTAGTCCAACCCCCTGCTCAAAGCAGGACCATCGCCACATAGATCATCCCAGTCAGGGCTTTGTCTAGCCGGGTCTTGAAAACCTCCAAGGATGGAGAGTCCCCCAGCTCTCTGGGTAACCTGTTCCAGTGTTTTACTACCCTCCTACTGAGAAAAATCTTCCTAATATCTAACCTAAACTTCCCTTGCTGCAACTTGAGACCGTTGCTTCTCGTTTTGTTATCTGCCACCACTGTTCTCAGTCTAGCTCCATCCTCTTTCGAACCCCTCTTCAGGTAGTTGAAGGCTGCTATTAAATCTCCCCTCAGTCTTTTCTCCTCTAGACTAAGTAAGTCCAGTTCCCTCAGTCTTTCCTCAGAAGTCATGTGCCCCAGACCCCTCAACATTTTTGTTGCCCTCTGTTGGACTCTATCCAATTTGTCCACATCCTTTCTCTAGTGGGGGCCCAAGACTGAACACAGTACTCCAGATGTGGCCTCACTAGTGCTGAGTAGAGGAGAATAATCACTTTCCTTGTCCTACTGGTAACACACCTAGCAATGATCAGAAAGGGTGAATTCACAGCATATTATCTCATACAGTGGGTGGGCATTTTATTCTTGAAATTAACCCAGAAACTGTCGGAAAGACTACACATATGTCTTTAGGCCAGATCCTGGTCCCTGATGAGGCTGGTGTATGCTGGCCAGATAGTGCACAGCCGGCTTGGCTAGTTTCCATAAGGATTCCTATACCTGAGGGTGAAGATCAGCAGTACCTGATGATCCCACCTTTTCCCTTTAAAATGATAATAAGGTTTTTTAACACAGATTAGGAGTGCATCTGAAATATCGTTTGCAGAAGTGTGAGAGGCAAGAGTTTTTGCGGGTGGTATTTTTATTGGACCAACTGCCTTGTTAGGATGGACTTAGAGGATGGATATACATTTGTGGGACCTGATCTATGATCATGCAGCTTAGTTTAAGCTGCATGATCATAGATTGGGTCCTTCTTGTGAAGATGTTATCTGGTGCCAGAAGTCATGCCTGGAACCTGATTTAAGTCAGTCAGGGTAGAGGGAGGGGAAGGCAGAATCAGGAGGGAGGGTACTAGGTCTGGGGGGTGGGGGCTGGTAGATCTGCAGTGTGGGGGGAGTTCTCCATCCAGGGGTGGGACAACTGAAAATAGCCTGATCAGGTAGGAGGGGCAGAGGGGAGGAAAAGCATAATACCAGTCCTGGGGTGAGCAGCTGGGCTTTCCCAGCCCCTGGTCTGTGCTCCAAATGTGTACAGATGTTCAGTAGATCAAGCTAACCCATTCCTGATCTAATTTAGTTCACTTCATCAGGTGTGAGGAGTCAGCTGAGCCCAGATGCAGTATCTGCAAGTGTGCCCAGGGCTGCAGCAGTTTAAGCCAGGGTGGAGCAGCCCTGGGCTGGCAGCAGACTTGGTGGGGGGTCAGCCCTGGGCTTTGGGTGGCCATGTTGGGCAGCAGAGAGCTGGCTGGGGCATGAGAGTGCTAAAGTGCAGAGCTATGCAGCAGGCAGCCCCCACACTTTAGCACTCTTATGCCCCTGTCACTGTCTACATGTGCATTTTGGTGCAGTAAATGACTCTGCCATAAGATAGTACTGTCCCTGACAGCACTTATGGCAGAGTTCATTAAGTTACTTCACCTTAATACCAGTGCATGCGTAGATGGTGACACTTTACTGTGAAGCTACTTAGTCAACTCAGCAGCGAAACACATATAGACACACCTAGTGGGCACTTCCTGATGAGCACGCATGTGCAGTATGTGGCACTGCAGGTTCCTCACACTGCTAATTTGTAGCACACCTTTTTTTTTTTGACACCAGGAGATCCCAGTGCCAAAAAACCTGCACCTATACAAAGTGTCACAACACATGTGGCAGCAGTGTGTGCTGTCCAAAACCAGAGCCTGCCTGGCTGGAGCCACACTCCAGCTGCTGGGCAGGCTCCCTGCTGTTGGAATGCCATGGCTGTAGTCCCCAGAGGCCCCCAGGTCCCCAGGTGAGGCTGTTGGGGTCAGCCCAGATGCTAGCCCCTGCCTCTCCTACTGGGGTATCTTGCCATGTGCCACAGCATGTGTGTACATGTGTTCCATGGGGACAAGTAGCTGTGGCACAACTATGTGCCTCTGCTATTTGCCCCCATGGAAACGCATGTGTGCACTTATCTGGATGCACGCAGTGAGGCTAAGTCAGCAACGCAGTAAGAAAGATTGGTTTATATACATTTCCTCACAGTACTTACTTGCATTAAGGCTCTAAACTAAATCTTCTTCCAGTTTGTTCAGCCTGACTAGCCAAAAAGGTCAATATGGCAAGTAAAGTTTCAGACCGTTTTCCTTTTTCTCTGAAGAAATTTCATCTTGATTCTAGTGGAAAGAATAAGGCCATAAAATACAAAGAAACCAAATATAACAGTTCATCTGTTATGTATGGTGTAAACCAGACAATACTTATAAAACAGAACATTTTTTCTACTGCAAGAATGCACTCTGAGAAATGTTGGTCTTGAAAGAGAATCTACAATGTATCCAACACCACAACACAAAGAGTCCCATTTCATTTGGCCCTTTGAATCTGGCTTTTGTTCCTGAAGTTTCATGTATTTGCAGCAGCATAGGATATTCCTCTTCACTTCCTGTCCCAAAATGATGTATAGTATGGCTTTATCCTGTTCAAAAGGTGACTCTTTATACACCAGAGCTTTGGGTGTGTGCAAGGGATTTCTTATAAGATTTTTTTAAATTGTAGCAGGCATTAGAGATTCTTGTCTGGACTCAGTAGTAAATCACTTTGTGTTACTGACATTAGTGAAACAATGTCCACTTGTAACTGCTGGAGACCTTCCCCATTTTGTAAAACAAGATACTGTATAAATGGCTCAGATAAATGCTTTTAAATGAAATTTAACTAGATTACTGAAAGAAACCAAATGAGTAAACAGTTATCTTAGACAAGACATAATGTCAACTCCAAAGCTGCATTAGCTGTCATGACTTTTACTATGTGGCAGAGATGCTGCCTTCAGGTAGAAGACCAATCTTACAGCTCTTTGAGTTAGAGCTGGCAGAGATGTTTCACCTATTTATCAGTATAAGGCTTTGATCATAAAAGCAACTCTTTTTACCATCACAGGTAGCCTTTTTTTCATATGGGAATTGTTTGTTGCTCATACTGTGGTAACACTGGACTAGATTGTGAGAGAAGCTAAACAGCAGGCTGGCATAACTGGCCAGGCAGCACAGGAACACTTTGTTTTACACAAGTTTGCATTTATTTTTATTTCTTCTGCTCTATTTTTTACTGGGGGAGGATGATAGCAAAGCACCACAGGCTTGGGGATAGTAAAGACCTTTCAGAGCTTTCAAATGTAAGAATGACCCCTTTGGTCTTTAAATCAGATTTTTAATGCAAGCACCCACTTAAATCACTGGATTCCAACCAATGCATAATCTTCAGGAGAGCAGGGTTTGTTGGAAAAGCATGTTGATGGAGCAGTTACATTATGTGATGATGGAACCCATAACAGTTGCCAGCAGCAGCTGTTTAACATAACAGAGCATCATTTCATCAATTAGCAAGAACTATACAAGAGGTGGATGAGATTGCTTGTGCCTTTCTCTCTCTCCCTCTGTCTTACAAGTATGATTACTTGACTTGTGGGAGGCTGAGTCAGCAAAGCAGCAACTGGCGGGACTGAACAACAGATGTCCTCTTTAAGAAGTACAGAATCACATTGCTACCGCCTACCTCACAAACACTAATGACCCACATGGAAATGTTTCAAATTGCACAAATATGAAGTTGGAGAGCATCAGATGCTGCTTTTAAATTGTTCTTGGGTTTTTTGTTGTTTTTTTTTACTCCGTGTTTTGCTTGGAACATAACATTTTTCTCCTTCTCAGTAAGACACCAGATTTCTTGGAGCAAGGTTTTCCACTGATATAGGTGGAAGGGGAGTAGGGGAAACACTACACTGGACTGAGGCAATAAATAATGGAAGAGAAAAAGAAAAGTGACTATATAGATTTTCAAGCTAAGGGGAGAAATGGAGCGCACTATAGTTTTGTCAATGCAATGCTTCAAGTGAAAATGTCACAGGAGTCATTGAAAGACACCGAATGTATGTCTTCACTACACAGATAACCTAGGCTCTTGCCTGTGATTTAGCTCCTCACGTCTACTACTTACATAGAAAATCCTCTGAGCAGGTTTAGGGTTTACTTCTCAGAATATATAGGTTAGAACAAGAGCTCTACTTTCACTCAGGCTGGAGCCCACCCACTTGAAATCATGAGGATGCTGGCTAAATCACTTGAATGATTTCATTCCCACAATTCCCTCCCCTCTCCTATACTTGACATAATTGACTTTGAAAAAATCCTTGAGCATCTCATGACAAATAATCAAGTGGTATGTCCCCAGACACAACCAGATAACCAGTGAGAACACATTAGCACAGATGAAACTTTGCCGTGGGGGTAGCTAAGTTTGGTAGCTAAGATAACCCAACTTCTCAGACCCAGGGGCCTGAAATCATATTTTAAAAAGGGCTGGTACCATTTTTTTCCTATTTGTACAGCACCTAGCATAATGCGAAGCATGGTAAATGCTATCAAAGATGGCCAAGATACAAAAGTAAATAATAACATTTAAAATAGCATCCTGCTGCGTGAAGGCTCAAGAGCCTGACAGATCAGGCGAATGCCAGAAATGTGCAGAGACGAGACTTCCAGAAAATAGAACCCACACTCCTGAAGAACTTAATCTCTCAGGTAAAGAAGACACCGTATAATTTGAAAGGAACTCGTGGATGTATTCGAAAGATCTAGAAAAGGAGAAAGCGCGTTCACTTTCATTCACGTATTCTTTTTAGCATGAGGATGAAGTTACAAGTCACACTTAGATCGTACTAAGTCTGTGGAATGTTAAATGGTGTTAAAGTTAGAACATGCTGGGCACACCTACATGTTCATTAATGAACCATGGGTATGGTGCATTAAGTTTAGTACCTGTAATAATATCTGTACCTGTAATAACAGGTAATGAATTAATGGACTGTAATCAGTGCTACTGCACATTAGTGCAGATGAATGCTTTTAAAGTGATGCTTAAGGCCCATTGGACTAATCTGCTGTGCATTAGTACATTAACATGGTTTTTGCCAATGGGCATCAAGCATCTCATGTAGATGCACCCACTGTGAGCAGTCTCATATTAAGTATTAATACTGTTTCTTGCCTGCACAACTTTGCCTTGTCACTAGAGGGCTGGTGAGCAGGGGCTTGGCTAGGAGCCAGGGAATTTGGGCTCTATCCCTGCTCAGGGGGCAAAAAGAAAGCTTGGAGCAATGCATCCTGAGATGCTGGAGGACTGCAAATTTTTAATTTTATCTATGTGGAGCAGACTGAAGTTACCCTAAAATGAGCTAGGAAGCATAGCCCAGAGTTACCCCTTCCCCCATCTCCCCACAAAGTGGCATAACTTCAGAGGGCACTTGGCAGGAGGTAGCAAGTTTTAAAGTATGGATGCTCACATTTTAAGTCTCTTTAGTATAGTCTAAGTGAAATGTATAATTTCACCCTAAAAAATATAGGAAAGGGGAGATTAAAAAGCGGCAGTCTATATTTGCGGACACAATAATTGCATGTACAGATACAAACAAAGGAATTAGTGGCTAGGCTACAACAGGGTTGAGAAAGACTTGGGAAATACTGGGTGTATCTACATGAGATGCTACGGTGTAGTAACAATGAGCTGGGCACTAACCATGTGGCAAAGATTCTGCACCGTAGTAACAAGCTACTGTTCTGTAGCTTATTGCTACTGCGCAGTAGCATCAGGAAAAAACCATGCAGTGATGGTACTGTGCAGTAACACTGGTTACTGCACAGTCATTTAGGACTTGCATATGACTGTGCTTATACCCATAAGCAAGTACTAAACGGCTGCGCAGTAACAACTGCACAGCACCCTGCACATGTTGATGCAGCCACTAGGCATGTCTACTTGTTCATTAATGCACCATAATTATGGTGCATTAAGTTTAGCACCTGTAATAACAGGTCCTAACTTAATGCTCCATAATCAGTGTTACTGTGCATGAGTGCAGATGAATAGTTTTTAAATGACACAATGCCCATTGGACTAATCTATTGCAAATTAGTGCATTATCAAGCTTTTTGTGCTAATTCTGGATGAGACTAATTCTACTGAGCTAATGCGCAGTAGAATTAGAGATTCAATGGTCATTAAGCGTCTCGTGTAGAAGTGCCCGCAATGAATCATAATCTGAATATGGGCCAACAATGTCTCTTGTTGCAATAAATAAAGTCAACAGCATACTTAGTTGTATTAACAGGAGGGTCACTTGTTCACTTGCAGATTAAGGGAAGTGATTCTTCTGTTTTATTTGGTACTGATGAGGCCTCACCTGGAGTTTGAGGTCCAGGTTTGGGCCCCACAAAAAGGATATGGATGATTTGGAAATAGTCCAGCACAGAGCAGCAAAAATGACTTGAGAAGCAAGATTTATGAGGAAAAGCTGAAAGATGTTGGATTACTGAGTCAAGAGAAGTAATTTTTGACTAAATAGACTCTTGACTAAATAGAGGCGGGATTTGATAACAGTCTTCAAATACTGGGAGGGTGATTACAGAGAGGATGGAAATAGCTGTGGATCTGTGGCTGTAGGACACAGGAAAACAGCAATGGACACAAGGGTCAGCAGAGGAAATTTAGGGTGGGGATTAGGAAGATTTTTCTGACTATGAGGGTGATCTAGCTATAAATGAACAGAATGGAAATGTCTATCAAATTATTAATTTTTAGAGAATGTAAAAGGAAAGGCATGTGGCAGACATTTCATGGATTTCATTAAAATAAGTTTAACTTCCACCTCCAATGACAAAAAAAGTTTCTGAACCTGCAAAAATGCAACTCAATCAGAATGTACCTTACCTGACTTTTGTTCCATTCAATTTATAATCTTTGTAAACATGAAAATAAAGGAGAGAGTGGAATAAAGGGCATATTCTTCAGCTTCAAGAGGTATTTCTTGGTCAAAGTCCTGAGCTAAATCCCACAGAAATCAATGGAAAAATTCACATTCAGTTCAAAAGACTCTGAGCACGAGAACCTATCCACTCAGCTGTTATAAATGGCTTCAGTATAGCCATACCAGTTTATATCACATAAGTACCTCACATCTCCAGCTAACAGCCCAGTGGAGTAAAAAATTGTAGAAATTCTGTAGAGTCACCATTATTGTGGGGATTTAAAACACCTCCTCACCATCCCTCTCGGTTCAGTTGTACTGACACAATGTATCTGAAGGAATATATCTTATCTGCATGATTTGCAAAAAAACCCAATTTCTGCCTATAGTACGTCACCAGTTGATGTATCAAACTACTGATTTATCATAAGTAAGTGCTGAAAATGCTCCATATTCATAGTTAAGCGTTTCACTCAAATTTTAATCTTGCAGGCAAGTCATAGCTCCCATGGGGCACCTCAAGTTCTGAGTAAATTTCTTTACAAGCTCTATCTCTGGTCAATGCAGCAATTCACTCTCCAGTAAGACCATTATCACCTTCATTTCTACAAACTCTCCTGGGCATCAGAAAAGAAACCTGAGCCAAGTCTGGAATAGGCACAAATGTCAACACATTTATTTCTGCAATTCATTGATCTAGACAACAAGTCATACATTGGTTATGACTGCAATACCAGGATACAAGAACAAGCATCTAACATTTACTGTCATTTGTATTATAGTCAATTAAATGTAAACACCCTCACAAAACCCTCTACAGGTTATTGGCTACTGACGTTATTCAGACAATTGTTTTCTCCTAATTTTATTTAATTAACAGATTAAAATATAATCCTTGATGGCATATATTTACTAAATGGGACTGCCATACTCATCCTGGCTACAAAGAAGTTCTACCACAAGAGGGGGCACATCTACACAAGATTCTTAACTGAGCAGTAGTGTCATTTACTGCACAGTAAGTACATGTGTCTACATGCGTGCATGCTTACTGTACAGTGAAAATGCTTAATCATGACTAAATTTGCTACCTGCAAATGCAGGTAGCAAATTTATGTGTGATCAGTTACTGTGCAGTTATGCACATATAGACATGACTTGGGAGCAAGTTTGCTTCCAGGTCAGCCCTGCCACTGGGAGGCCAGCCTGAGGCTATAACTTGGGCTCCAGGCTGGGAGCCTCTCCTGCCCCAGGGCTGGGCTTCCTCTATGGCAGCCCCTGCCTCAGGCCTGTAAAAGCCTGCAGGCACTCAGAGCCCTGGGACACACCAGAAGGGAATCTGAGGCCACTACAGGCCCCTGGGCAGGCCTTAGACCAGCAGCCCTAGCCTGTCTGTACCCCAGTGCTGCTGCCTGGCACCACACATCTGCCCACCTGCCAAGCCTGCACTGTCCAGGCCTGCAGGCTGCTCCAGGGTGCTCCAGGCTGCAGCCAGACCTGCCAGCCCCCAGGCCCAGCGGCAGGCAGCTTCTGGGTGCTGAGACCACCTCCACCTGCCCACAGCCCACCCCCAGCAGCCTGTCCTGAGGTTGCAGGTGCTATGGGGCATTGCCTCTGCTGTGTGGCTGCCAGTCCCATGCTGGGCCTCTGCACTGGGCGCTGCAGGCACCTGTCCAGGCCCAGCAGCACAGGGACAGCTATGCAGGGGCCCAGAGAGCCAGTGTGAGACGATGGTGTCCTCCTCATCCACGGCCATATCCATGGCTGTGCCCACCAGCTGGGGCCCCAAATAGTCCATGGAGGAGATTGGTGACCTTGTGGCACTGTGGGGCAAGGTAAAGATGCAGAATGAGTTCAAGCAGGGTGCGTGCTCCAATGCCCATGTCTATGAGGGGCTATCAGCCCAGATGCAGGAGTGTGGGCATGACTGGTCAGAGTGGTAGTGCCACATAAAGGTCAAAGCCTTGTGGGCACAGCGGGTTTCCATCACCAACCACAACCATCAGTCAGGGAGTGCCCGTAAGTCCATGCCCTTTTTATGACAACTGATGGACATCCTTGTACCCTGGGACCCAAGCTGCAGCCATGCTGTGTACACCAGAATGGGTGACTTGCCTGAGCCTCTGCCCTGACCTGGAACCCCCAGTGACATGTTACTGGGGGAGGGCTCCTTAGGCATCCAGCAGCGCATCCTGCTGAGCCCCTCAGCTGTACCCTCCCCCAGAAGCTTGGGGAGCCTGGACCAGCATATGCCCTGAAAACTCTGCAGGCCCAGCCCCAACTACAATGCATGGGTGGCCATAACACTGCAAGCCACCAGCAGTGCTAGTTCTTCCCCAGTGGAGGCACCCCACTGGGTGCCCACTCACTGTGCCCTGCAGTCCAAGGACAGCACCTGGAGCTGCACGCTGTCACTGACAGCTGTGGCCACATGGAGCTGCCAGCCATGCCAGAGGTGGTCACATGGTAAGGTCTGCACTGGGGAGAAGGCCCTCCCCACTCTGGTCCCTGCTCCCAGCCCCTGCCCCTGCCCCACTCCCATGGGCAGCTCCATGTCCAAGTCATCCAAGAGCCCTGTGCCCCCTGAGTCTGGGCATCTTGTTTTGGTGGCAGTGCAGCAGAGCAGCTGGCCTGAGTGGGGAGCAGGGTCTGGAGCCATGGCACCAGGTGCTGCCAGGAGCCTAGCCTGGGAATGGGGTGGGGGAGGCAGGCTGTCTGTGGCCAGCACCCAGTGAAGCAAAGGTGTTGGCCCCAGGGGATAAAGAGAGATGTGGGGCTTGGCTGGCAGCTTCCTGGGCCTGGGCAAGGCTAGGCCTGCCAGGCTGATTTACTATGGTCCACCTGTGCACGTCTGACCCCCAATCTGAGGCTGGGCAGTGCACAGCCCCTGTACAGAGCATCTTATCTCAGAAACGTTGCAAACTCTCACAAACAGCTTATGTCTCATGACTCTACAGTGTCTGCAGCTGCGCATGGGGGAGAGGCTGCCCTTGGTATCTGCAATGTGGCCTCAGGGTTGTCATCATCCACAGCTGGGGTCCTGAAGATGCACCGGCTCTGGCAGAGGAGGATCCTGGACAGGACCCTCCTCCTGGACTACCTGGTCACAGTGTCAGAGGACCCGCTAGGGGATGCTTGGGTCTGGTGGGTGGAGGACATGGCCTGCAAGGACAGATAGTGGATGAAGGACATGGCCCACCAGGACAGGTGGTGGGCAGGGGATGTTACCTGTAAGAAGTGGGACTGGCACAAGGAAGCATGGGACTGGGCAGACCAGGAGTTTCAGGTACAGCCCCTGGCCCTGGAGTGTGAGCACGTGGAGGCCCTGCAGGAGCAGAATGCCATCCTGGCCTGGGCAGTGCAGGCATTGGATGGCAACTGTTGAGTGCTGGACACTATTCTGGCCCTGGTGGTTGTCTTTGTGTCTCCTGCTGCCCAGCTCCTGACCCTAGCCCCTCTTGCCTCCTGGCAGACACCCACTGCCCATCAGCAGGCCCCCTCCTGGGCCTGGGAGGAGCTCCTACATTTCCTCCAGCAGCCAGGACCCCCTGGCCTAGCCCCTGGCCCAGGTCTGGTGCCACCCAGCCTCTCCCCTGCCAGCACTGCCACTTGCACTGGCTCCACATGGGTGTGGATCCGGAGCTGCCTACAGTGGGGCCAAGACTGACCCTGCTGACCCTAGACACTGGCTGCTGGAGGGGGAGCCACCTGTGACAGGGAACAATGGCTGCTGTCACCCCATGGCAAGCCCCTCACCTATCACTCTCACCACGGTGTGTGCACCCACAGAGGAGTGGCCGAGAGCAGGGTGCTGGCCACTTGTCCCCAGGCTCTACCCCCTAGTCACCCGCCACCCCACCCCATTGCCCCTCACCCCAGGATTGCTCACACAGGACATTGTACATAGTTTTCATGGGGAAGAAGTTTTTTTTATTGTTGGTGTGTGTGGTAGGTGGTCGAGGGGCTCTGTTTGTTGGTGAGGGAGCAGGCAGGAGGGTTCTGGTTGATGTGAGGGAAATAAAAAATTGTTCTTCTGAGACATGTCTTCAGTGAGCATTTTGCTAGAGGTAGGCGGGCGGGGAGGGGGGCGGTCCATGGGTGGCATTGCAGGTGGCATAGAGTGCAGAGTATTGGAGGAGGTGGTTAGCCAGTACCTCCTGCACCCAGTGCCCTGGCCCCCACTGGTGGGTGCACAGCTCTCCTGAGGCCTCAGCGGGGGTGGGAGGTAGGGGAAGAGGGTGGCCACTGCCTCTGCAGGTGGTGCTCTCACTGCCAGGCATGCACCATGCCTCCTCTGGCCAGGCCTCATGGAAGAGCTCCCCCTGGACCTCACAGATGTTATGCAGCATGCAGGCTGCAATGATGACCCGGGGGAGGTTGTCCTCAGCAAACTCAAAGCAGGTGGTAAGGGTACACCAGAATGTCTTCCCAGTGGTGACCTTACCCCGAACAAACTGGTGGCCGATGTACTGCAGGCTAGCAGGTGTGGCCAGCTTGAGCAGGGCGAGGGCTAAGCAGGTGTCCACGGGGAAGGACAGCCATATGCCAGTGTGCTGCCATACTTGATGAGGCCACAGCTGCTCCAGAAGGTCCCAGAAGGTGGCTCAGGTCATGCAGAAGGCCTCCAGACACTGCTTATCATCCCAGGTGTGCTGGACAATGTGCTGCAACTAGTTCTGGCTGGCCCAGTGGGCCCAGAGACAGCAGAGCGGGAGGCCCAGGCAGGTGATGGCAGCCCTGGTAGTGGCATTCTGGAGTCCATCATTGGCATCTCTGTTGGGGTCCAGCCAGGCAGATATGGTTGAGGTGACAGGTGCATAGCAGTTGCCCTGGGAAGGTGCACAATGGGTGGGCAAGTGGTCACTGTGTGTGGGGGAGCCAAGAGGGGCAACATGGCTGTGAGCCAGTTGGCTGTCAGTGCGGTGGGCCAGCAGGGCCAGCACAGTGGCCAGCAGGAGTACAAGGTGGTAGTCATCATTGCCAGGGGCAGGGGCTAGAGCAGCCATGGCACAGGGAGGAACTGGTGGGGAGGAGAATGGTGCTATGTGCTGTCCCTGTACTGGGTGTGCTGCTCCTGGCCAGGGAAGTGGTTGCCAGAAAGCAGTCAACGGGGTTGCCTTTTGAAGAGGACTGCCAGCTGCTGGCACCTGCAGCTGGAGCCAGGAGCTTCCCTCGGTGGCAAAAGGGGCCCATTTCTGGGCCCTGAGAAGGAGAAGCAGATTAGTAGCAAATCTGTTCCTGCTTCCCTGCATATGTAGATGTGTGCTTGGCACCATTTACTCACAAGTAATTTACTTGCTAGTAAACTGGTGCTGCATCAAATGCATGTGTAGATGCACCCAAGATAGAACATCACAGCATTACATCATTCTCTTTAATGGATCCTTAAAAAAGATGATGGCTAGTATTGGAGGAGTCCAAATCTCATGGGTGAAGCTACATCACATAGCAGTCCTATGGGGAACACAGGTTGCATTTACATGTGAAAATGCTCTGGGGTGGGTTTACTCTACAGTAATTTACTGTAGAATAAGCTCACCCTAGGCAGGTGTCTACATGTGTGGGGAAGCTGGAGCAGATTTTCTGCTTATGGCAGCAGTCTGCTCCCACACCTGCCAGCCCTGCACTGGCCCCCTGCAGCAGCCAGGGGGAGCTCTAAATTCCCCTGGGTGCTAAGCCAGGGGTTGGCAGGGAGCTCAGGGCCAGGAGACAGCTATCTCCTGGTCAGGGCTGGGAGATTGCTCCCTGACCTTGGGAGCTGCCTACTGCTAGGGTCAGCTCTGCCACCGGATCCCAGGTAGAGAATAATATCCTGATTGCAGAGCAGGGGCTGGGAGGGGATTGTTCCCAGCTTCAGCTCTGTGATCATGGAGCTGGGCTGGGAGATAACAATCTCCCAGCCCCCACTCCCCAATCATGACTGCAGAGTGGGGACTGAGAGTTCCCTGCTGCCAGGGCAGGGGGACATTGTTCCTGCCTGGGCTCCAGTGGCAGAGCCTGCCCCAGCAACAGGTAGCTCCTGTTTTTCTTGGGCAGGGAGCAATCTCCCATTCTCTGCTGTGTGGCTAAATTTGCTCCCAGTCAGCTGTCTACATGTGTCCTACTGTGCAGTAATTAGTCCTGAGTAAATTTGTTACTTGTATTTACAGGTAGCAAATTTACTCAAGATTAGAGCAAATTACTGTGCAATAAACCTCTGCATGTGTAGATGGTAATGCTTACTGCTCATTAATTTGCTCTAATCTCGAGTAAAGTGTTTCCTGTAGATGTGCCCACAATGTGTCAGGAGTAGTTTAATGAACTTCTTCAAGCTATAGGACAAAAGTCTCAAGAAATCCAAAGTATTTTGTGTGGTAGTAACTAAAGAACTACTGCTATGGTCATCATCAGTAAGGTCACTCAGTGCTTCAGGGACTTTAGTGAATGTATCTTTACAATTCCCCACTGATGTTCATATTTCCATATTGAATGAATTTATAGAAGCCTTACAGGAAACATATGGCAGACCCAGATATACATTTTGGATGTTGTGTCCCAGTGCAGTACTTTAAACACAAGACACCATTGGTTTTAGAATGACTCTAACAACAACAACTATAACAACAAAAAATAGTTCCAGGTAAAGATCCCATGGCTCTTACTTTAAATTAAACCATTCATTCACCTATGATCTCAAAAGCCTGGGACAAAACTTCAAACATCAGTTGAAATACTCCAGTATAGTTTATTGTATATCCTTCATAAAGAATAGTACATCTGGTCATTTATCTGTTTTACATATTCTAGCTATGGGGTATCTGTCACTGTATGCACATACACAAATCAAAACAGCAAAATGGTTGAGTATTGCAGAGCTTGTAGGAATCAATTTTTCAAAGATGGTTAATACTCTAATAGATAGATGCTAAGATACCTCACACTGCCCTGTGCCTGCAGTGCAGTTTTTCTTGGAAACAAAAACAACTGGATTTCACTAAGGAATTGAAAACCTTTAAGGCTTCTTTATATAGGAAAGTTATGAGCCCATGTGAATACTTGATGTCCACACACAGGGTGCAATGTAAATTTTCACCCTAGCTTCCCTGTATAGACAAATCTTTAAGGTAGAAGTTTTCAAAGACAACAGAAGGATCTGAATGTACATTTTGCATCCATTTCTAATGAGGAATAGCTATCAACTCTCCTTAGGTTGGTAGAGGTCAGGTTAAAACTTGTTGAAACCGATGGATACAATTTCTGTCCTATATTTAACATCACTGTAAAACAGTGAAGCACATGTTTCTGCCCAAAACAAAGACAAATGCAAGGCTGCTCAGGAAGGTGGATGCTCTGAGTGAATAGGCTGTGGGTAGGCATTATATAGGTATGTGGGAGACAGCTCAGGTTGAGAAAGGAACAGCACACTGAAACAAAGAAGAGAGCTTCAGTACCATTTGAGCAAGCCCTGGTCTGTTGGGGCTGAGAGAAGGAGAGAGAGTGAGAGAGCCTTTGAGGACTTCTGCCTAAAAAAGGCTTGGAGCTGTGATGAAGGAAGCTCTATTGTTGTTTGATTCCTCCTGTGTCCAAGAAAGCAAGATCTTGTACATTCAAGTAAATAAGTACCACTACATCAACAATATCTGACTCCATTACCAGTTTCTCCTCCTAACACAGAATGACACACAAGTTCCCCAATTTTGGTGAACTGCTTGGGTCAAAAAGGACAAGAGTGATTGGAAAACTCAGCCTTAAAATTTTTATACCCTGATTTAGGAAGATACTCAGGTATATAGGTGGCTATATGCTTTGGCATCAGGAAAATTTATACCGAAAAGCAGTGCCAACTCTACTGAAGTCCTGATGGGTATTTATACACATACTCTGGGAGTAGGGGAGGAGAGGGTGCTTTAATTAGGGTGGCTCTGAGCTGCTCTAATTAAAGCATCCAAAGCATCATGTGTATCAGTATCCCCATGCTGAAAAATGGTGGTGGTGCCACTTTAACTAAAGCTCGTCAAATGAGCTTTAGTTAAAGTGTCCCCACCACAATTTTTCAGTGTGGGGACACTGATACATGGGACGCTGGAGTCTGCTGAATCACAGTAATTGCCATACTCCATACTTGATTGTGTCTGCTCCGATGTGCTGTAATTATAGTGTGTTGAAGCAGCCTCATTGCACATGTATAGGCCTTTAGCCCTACTCCTGCAAACACTGAGACAGGTGCTTAATATTAAACATATGAAAAATCCCATTGACTTCAGTGCTATGTTTAATGTTAAAAGTGTCCTTACCTAATGCAGGACTTGGGTCTTTGTCTTTCCACATTTAAAAAAAAAAGAAGCCAATCCCTATTTTTCAACCCAACATTTAATGGTATTTCCCAGAAGATCCTGTTCCTAATATAAAGCAATTGAAAGTATAATACATCTTTTTCTTTGTCCCTAAAGACATTAAATACAATTATTAGTGAAATGTTCCCTCCTTTTCTACTCAGCTGTTACAAAAGACAAATAATATTGTTACTTGACTTAATTAAAACCAGTGTTAATAAGCTACAATGTGCTGAACCAAATTCAACTAAAATTTTAGTATATTTATTTTTGGCACTGATTTTATACGCACACACATGCGCACACATTACATATAAATAGTATGCAACTTGACCTAACATCAATACTTTCTAACTTATATTGCTTTCCTTTGGAACAGAGAAAAAAATTACTTATTAATTTATCATATGGCAAAAAACAATGTGCCAAGGCATACAGATTGTAAATATGTATAGCTAAAGTCAAATCCTAACTATAACACATGATATTCAACATATTTTGTACTGTGCTGATCATTAATTATTCCTTGTTACACTCTGAGAGGAGCATATCATTCTCTTGTTTGTTGGATCACCTTAGAGCAGCTCTTGTAGCATAGGTGTCCAGACCTCAGTTTGGTGACCTATCTAGTCCAGGGTGGAAGTGAGTCCAAAAAACACCTTGTCAAAGTTGTCATGGGTGATGGATAGCCTCTGAGCTGGGTTAAATCAACTCGGCTCAGTTGACTTCAGATGTCAGCTCTTCCCATTTACATGAATTGATGATCTGCCACACTATAGGACACTGTATTAGTGTACTGAGAATGATTATTATGGAGTCCAACCCTCTGTTTCATTTGGAGAGGCATGCACTCAGCCAGTGCTACCTCAGAATTGCTATTCGCAGGCAGAAAAATTAAAAAAACATGTTTTAATGGGAAGTTGCAGAAGAAGAAATCATCCACAGACTGAACTGTGCTAATTATGGTTTAAATAGGGACTGTGGATTCTTACCCCATACCCTGGATTTGCTTTTGTGACCACTGTGTTCCGATGGGGTCTTTGCTTGCTGTCTCTCCTGGCAATACCTTCTCCTCCTTTCCCACTTTCCTCTCCCTCCTCCCTTCCCATCTGTTGTATTCAAATCACTCAAATGCTGCTCTTTGTTTGTCCTTTCGTCAGGATCTGATGAAGGATTTGATTAAATTAACAAGACCCCACAAAAGCTTATGCTCTAAATATATCTTATTTAGTTAGTCTATAAGGTACTTAGCTAGCCTGCCTTCTGCCTGACTTCAGACTAACACAGCCAACTACATCTTTCTGCTCAAATTGTGGTGTCACAACAGGATATCTTAACTACAACATCCCAACAGTAGCTCACAAAAGGGTCAAAAACTTCTTCCTACATGGACTCTGTTCCTGAAACAATGAATTCCACACACAGCTTCTTTTCCACTGTACTGGGATTACATACGTGGTTGAAGATGCATTGTTAATATGTTTCAGGAAGGAAGGCAGATTAAATGAACATTATGCACTGATCCTTTTACCTTTGCTTTAATATAGGCAAGGTTATAGGGAAGGTTAATTCCTTTGAAAATAAACCATAGCTAAAAAAACCCAACTTGTCAGTAGTACACAGCAATTACAATCAGGCTTTCCGACATTTAAATATAATAGCACTAAACTAAATGGCCTGAAAATGAAAGGGGGTTGAGAAAGTCTTAAGGTTTTGCTAATATCTGTGTTGAAAGTCCTTAAAAGACAATAGCCTGTAGAAGGGGCTGAAAAGAATATTGATTGAAATTTCCAGGATGTACTAGAAAAAGAATTGTCTAAGAGGGCATAGGTGACAGAAGGCTAATGGACCTTAGACTCCCCAAACATGGGGCAGTGGTGGCAATAGGTAGGGCCGCAGGACAGCCCAGGTGTGGGCTCCAGGCAGATGCAGTGGTGGGGAAGGGGCACGCAGAGACACAGACACACAGCCAGAGCCTGCAGCAGTCTGGCAGCGTGTGGAGCACTGCCCAGCACAGCAGGTAAGCCTGTTATGGGGGATGGGGATATATTGAGGCCCCCGTAGTGAGGGAGGGAGGGAGTGGGGCAGAGGCAGGGACAGGGGCTGGGGGGAATTGGGCCAGGGGCCAGGGCAGGCCATAGGATACTCAGAGTTGGGCCTGGGGCCAGGGCAGGCCATAGGATACTCAGAGCCGGGGCAGCTTGTCTAGGAGCACAGGGGGCTTCAGTCACTGTGTACACCCCAGGGGAGGCCCAGGGGGCACGTGCCCCCCCAGATCTGTGCATGGGGCGGAGACGGCTGGGGCTGCAGGCTGGATTCTGTGCCTTGTGTGCAGCAGAAACATAGACTTGTGCTGCTCCAGGGCAGTGGCAGCAGGGCACAGAGTCCAGCTGGGCACAGAGTCCAGCCCGCAGTAGTAGCTGCCTCCACCCTGTGCACAGATCCGAGGGGCACATGCCCCCTGGGCCTCTCCTGGGGTGTGAACAGCAGTGCTCCCTGCCTCCCCATGTGTCTGGACAAGCCATCTGGGCTCGGAATATTCCATGACCTGCCCTGGCCCTGGGGTCACATTCACCCCAGGCCCTGCCCCTGCCTCTGCCCCACTCCCTCCCTCACCATGGGAGCCTTGATCTGCCCCTCTATACCACTTCTCCATGACAGACTTACCTGCTAGGGGGGTTACGTGCGCACATGCTCACCCCCCCCTCAAATAATATTTTCTCCCTCTGCCTATATAAGAGGTGCAGGAGCAGAAAAGAAAAATGACGAAGTCAAATCTTCTATCCTCTTGCTTATTGTGGGGGAGGAAGCCTTGGCTGTTTATAACAACTCTGTCTTTGAAGAAGGCCAAAATTTGCAGTTGAATGTAATACTGTCCAAATTTGAAGCGTACTGCATGTCAAAAAGGAATGAGACCCTTGAAAGATTTTTTATGTGCTTTTCTATTGGTAAGGAGTCCTCTAAGAGAGTAGTGGCTGACAGGCAGACCTGCAGCAAATGTGGAAGACAACAGGACCTCAAACATCATGCTGCATTTGGAAATTTCTGTTATACCTCTAACAGAAGGAACGATTTTGCCAAAGCTGCAGATCCCAAACACATAAACCATAAGTGCATGCTGAAAAAGGATTAATTTTTTTTAGATATGGTAGAATCAAGACAAATCTATGAGAGAGACTGGATCTTGCAAGGAATAAGTTTAATTTAAATTAGACACTAGAATTCAGGTTAATATTTTACAGGGATCTGAGCATGAATATAGAAAATTAAAATTGAGAATAACAGTGAACCCAACAAACATAAAAATGACTGGCTATTCAAGAGCAAATATACTAGTAAAAAGAAGATGCATCACTAGCACCCAATATAAAAATATAGTATAGAAACTCCCATTCATTGTGGTATCTAGGGCCATGTGTAGACTAAACAAGAGGCATGTGCGCACAACACTTTAAAGTGGGCTAAATGCTTTTGCACCACTTTGATTGTGTTGGTGTTTGCATGCCTTGGCAGCGTATTGTGCATTAATTCCAGCCATTGTAGGAAACTCGGCGGCATAATGTGCCTTAAATAACTCAGGGTGCCAAAGGAGTTTTAGTTTGCTGTTCCTACAGTCGTGGAGCAAAGCACCGGGCTCCATGCAGCTCCACGGCTCTGCAGGAAGCTCTGCAGGCAGCTTGGCAACAGCCCAGGAAACAGCTCCACCCAAGAGAAGCAGTGAGCCTGATCTTCCCCACCCCTCCAACCCTCCCGGACCCTGCCTGCCTGACTTCCTGAGCTGCACGGGGGCCTGGTGCTTCCCTCCGTGGCTGCAGTGCCCTCCAAGCCGGGGCTGCAGGTCCCCCCAAGACCACTGGGGGGGGGGGGGGGGTGCTGCTGCTGTAGAGGGAAGCACCAGACCCCCACCCCCGGCCCAGGGACTTCTCTGCCCACCAGCAGCTCGCCCTCCCCGCCCCCCCGGAGAGGCAGGTAAGTCAGTGGAGTGTGTGCATGACACAGGGGTTTAATCAGCCCTAAACTGAAGCAGTGTTTTTTAAAATCCACCGCTTCAATTTAGGGTCCCCATTTCATCTACACAAGCCTTAGGGGGAGTGATACCAATCTCAGGTCTGGCTGCTTGTGAGGAACTGAATCCAGTTAAGCATCTGCTTGCAGTACAAGAAAACATATAATTTATGCTTCCTGATGACCCTCTTCATTGTCATGGACCAAATCTGGGACCAAGTATTTTAGAATATAAGAATCAACCATGTCTCTAGGGGAAAAATGCACCTGTGGATACAAATGTAAATACTATTAAGCAGAAAGAAGAAATTAGCCTCCGTGGTCTGTAGCTAATGAACTGTGCAAGTTGCTCAGATCCATGTATATGGACTCAAATCTATTAAGACTTGGAGAAAATTGTCCTACCAAAGACAAATCAGAAACTGGATCTAATATGTCATTCATCTGAGAAGAAAGTGAAACCTCCTGAAAGAATCACAGAGACTTGTTAAAAGATGGGTAGAAAAGGAGAAACAGGAAAGTGAGTGGTAAAGACTCACTTCAGAGTGATGTGCTAGTAAACTTTCCACTGTAGATGGGTGTTAATTGATTTTTTCATTAATTGTTTTTTGTACTTATGGTTAAGAGGGAAGTTGTATTTTAAAGCTACTCTCTAACTAAGGAGACACTCCCTTACTTAGACTACAGAGGCTGGTAATTGGGAGATAGTTCCTCAGTTAAGTAGCTAGTTAGGGAGACTGCAGAAGCTTCTGAACAGGTCCACAATAAAGTTTGTTCAGTTCTTCTCATTCACAAGTGCCTGTGTTAATTGAACTCAATGATCGCTACTGGAACCAAGTGAGAAGGCAAAAAGCCTTCCCCCTTTCCTACCTTAAACCAAACAGAATAACAAAACATCTCCTACACCCCTGCCTCTCTCCTATCCAAGTCAAGGAAGGCCTCCAGGTCATCTGCAGGTCTCATCTTGGTGAATACTCCACCCTCTATCCTCTGGGAACCAGGTGACACACTGTCTTGGGTGGGGATCCATTTTGACTTCAAATACTACATCAGGAACTCCTGCAGTTCCTGCTGCTGCTGCCTTCTAGAGCCATTACTGCTGGAGTTGAAGCTGCTGAAATGGCTGCTGCTGCAGGCCCTCCAGCCATTTTACCAGACCATTTGTCTCCATTGCTGGAGTTAAACTTAGAATGCCTTCATTCTCCACCACATGTTGCAGATTGCTACTCCTTTAGCCAGGCACAGGAGCCAGCCTTTCCTCTTTCTTAACTTAAACTAAACAGAATAACAAAACATCAACAACCCACCCCCGACTTCTCCTATCCAGAGCAAGGGCTTCTCCACAGTGCTTTAGGGCATTTATACATATGCTCCAGGAATGGGGGGTGGGAGGGGGGACAGGGGTAAGGATAGGACACTTTGGCGCAGCTCTTGGGTGCCATTCTAATTAAAGCACCTGGAGCATCTCATGTATCAGCATCCCCATGCTTAAAAATGGCGGCAAGGGCACTTTAATTTAAGTTCATTTGATGAAATTTAGTTAAAGCACCCCTGCCACTATTTTTAAGCATGGGGATGCTGAGATACGAGATATTGCAGTCTGCTGTAGTGTGCTAATTTCCATGCTCCAGCAGACTGAATTAATTGAGCCTGTTCCAATGCACTGTAATTACAGTACATCAGAACAGCCTCGCTGCTCATGTATAGGCACCCTTAGTGTTGTCTTTTTACTCAGCTTCCCTAATCCCCAGAATCAACTCTCTGGGAGCTTTTAGCGTCCTCCAGGACCAGCCTTGTCAGCTTGCCCAGACCTCCCAGGAAGGCAGGCTGTTAACCTCTATCCCTCTGCAGCTGGGTTCTAGCCTCTGAGCCATACACCTTGTTACAGCCCCAAGTACACTTGTCACTACACAGACCAGACCCAGTTCCGATCCTAGATCTCTCTTATGTTAGAATAACTGATAAGGGTATTGTTTCTGAAACTCGTAATGGGGCAGATCCTTACCTAAATCCTACTGGTGCAGCAGCTTTTTGTTAGATTCATAGTTCTGAAGGCCAGAACAGACCGTGGCATTCATCTCTTTGACTTCCTGTTTAACACTCGCTTTTAGATTCAAGTCTGCCAGTTTACAAGCTGATAATATGACTTGTAAAAATATTCATACACCCAGGGCTGTAACTAATTGGAAATGAGTCATTATTAGAGCTCCGGACGCTTTAATTAGAGTGTCTTTTGGAGTTGCTCTAATTAAAGCCCCCCCACCCCCCCCTCCAACTCCCAGAGCACGTGTATAAAAGCCCAAGGTGTGCAAGTACCAGAAGAAACCTTGAGTGGTCATTTGCATACAGTCTCAGCAGAATTCTGGGATCACAGGGCTTTAAGCCTGACATAAAATTTAGTGAATTCCAATAAATGAGAGGCAAGCATATGGAAATTAAAGTTCTCTCTCTGTCAAGTTGTTGTGGTTAATGAAAACAATATGGATTTCTCTAATGGCAAGAAATCTATACACTCTATGTATAATTCGATAATGGTGTAGTAGAAGGACATGAAGCAAGACATAAATGTTTTTTGAAAGAGGGAAGCTTTTAAGGGAAAAACAAATCCCCCAAAGCATTGCCCTCTATGTATGTGTTTACAACTAAATAGGAATTTTGTCCATTTCAGGAAGGATGTTTATTTTCAGCATAGTAAAGAAAGAGTGAAAAATGAACACAATGAACACAGAAGAAAATGTATTCCTGAAGTAATACACACATTTCTGGAGGGAGCTGAATCCCATAGAAAAAGCTATTTAAGGCCTTCATCCTGTGGTCACTAATGCATTTGGGTAATTTTATGCATGGATGTAACAGGATTCAATTCTCATTGGTACTACTTGTGTAAAGTCACTCATGCACATACATTCATCCAAGAGATGGGCAATAAGTGAAGCTTGAAGATTTTATATGATTCAGTTAACCACCTGAAAGGTGAGAAGTTTATCCAACAATATTTCTGTCAGTATAATGCTCCTGGCAGAGGTTGGACTACTAGCACTAAACAAGTTCCTTACCTGCCTACAGAACTACTTCTCCCTATGACTGATATGTCATTGTGCCTAACCATTTGTCCATAGGCACTCTCTCCACAGATGTCTGCCTAGTCTTTTCCTGTATGTACGCTTTGATCTCTTTACTGAATTAATGAATAGCTGCCAGGTCACACCAAATTGGGTGGGTTTGGGGTTTATTTATTAATTTTTTTGCAGATCAAAGGCCCAGTCCTGCAGAAACTCAATCATGGGACCAGTTGCAGGGACTTCAGTGACGGGTAAGGGATTATTAATGTGAGTAGGGACAAGGCAGGTGTTGGACTACAGCTTGAAAGGAGAGACCTGCTTTGGGGCTGGTGCAAAGACATATTTATTGCTCTGGGGGAAGAACTAGGCATTTCAGTCACATAAGCAGAATGTCTCCAGTAAATCCCAGCACACAAAAGAGAGCAGAGATTGTTAATACCTTGTTGAGGGGTGAGAATGTCCTCCATTTGATGGAAAGGCAGCTCTTTTGGCTGTGGCAGCCAGTGGAGAGGGAGGGTATTAGAACCATGGTTTTGCCTACTCTCTGGGTGCATAGAGCCAGCCCAGCCCTGGGGCTGCAGTGAGGCTGGCCCCCTAGTGGTGGGGGTGACCGGGAGCAAATTTGCTCCTAGTTGGCATCTACACACGTGCTACTGTGCAGTAACTACTCACGAGTAATTTTTGCTATTTGCAGTATTGCGCTATGCTACTGTGCAGTAAAGCATCTTGTGTAGATGTGCCTTCTGCCATCTTCATCAACTTCGGGGTACTGTGCCCACCCTCATATGGCAATTGCTTCTGTGGGAAAGCAAAAAGCAAAACAGGCAGCTGGAGCTTTCTAATTTTAAGCGAACATACTTTCAATTAGAGCATTCACATGTATCGAAATGTTTGGGGACAAGGGACATTATTTGACTTGAGGGGACTTTATATCTTATGCTATTAGGGCCATATGTTCATTGAAATACTCTTGAAATCTGAATGCAAATCTTTAGTTTGGGGACTGCCTCAGTCTGTGCCTGCATTTTAGCTTGAATCTGTGCAGTAGCAATAACAAGCACTGGGCAATTTGGGAACTAGCTTCAGCTGCATACTTAGAGAGGGCACAAGAATGGCAGCTGCTGTCACTGCTACTAAAGGCACAGACCCTGGCTGTAATGCCTCATAATCTATGCTGTGCTCATGCTGTAGCACCACATTTGAAAAGCCATTAATAAAAACATCAAGAAAAATGCTGACTTTATTTATTTCTTCCATGCTGTGATATTTTTGGCATGGTAGTTACTAGGAAATTAATACCCATTGAAAAATGATTTATTATGTAAGATTATAAACAGATTGTCTGCAGATGAGCATAGGGGACTAAATCAAGCTGCACTCTCACAAGATCCCTCCTAAGGTTCAAATTTCAAAAGGTGCGTTAAGGTAATATCAGTGATCTGAACACACACAACTTTATTGTTAAGATGCATCACTGTGCCTTGGTTTTGCAGGTACTATGCCACATAAAGCTTTCATGGAAGTCTGAATCATGCCCATGTTTGAAATGGGCATGATTATGAATGTTAAGAATGAGGTTTGGACTTTTCATTCGAATTTAATGGCTTTAAGTTCAACCCTTAATGCAACTTTGATGTCTTTCTCACTTGCAATATTCTTCTTATGACTATTATTACTACAGCAAAGTTTAGAGATAGTGCATTCAGATGAAGACATTGAACCAATTACATTGACAGTCTATGAAAATAAACCTTTCTTTAAGAGAAGTGTGTTGACAGTTGATATTTGTATGAATTCTCAGTGCTCTAGATAGTGCAGTTTTCTCTCTCACAGTTCAAAGCGCAAGTACATATGCATAGAAACATTCAGAGGTAGCCAAAACTAAGTACATAAATATAATAAAAGTAATTTGAAGTTTGAAATGGGCTGTTTTTAAATCTCTTAAATTTTTGTTCGCTCTCTCTTTATAATATCTTGAACTGGTGGCCTATTGCAGTAGCTAACCTAGACAGCAGACTGAGAATAATAGTCACTGACATCAGACTGACAACTCCATAAAACTCTGGGAGATTCAAAAGACATGTACAATGAGAGAAAATTCAGTAGTATCTGAGGTAGCACATAAATAGAAGTCAGTATGGATATGGAATGGGAGGGGCTGTATAATTTCATTGAACTGCCCTTTGAAGTATAAAAAAGCACCAGCAATTTATGTTGTCACTAGTAGTGGTCAGGTTTTAAAAAAATATTAATTGAAGTTTTCCTCATCCTGAGAAGGAACAGAGCAATCTGCATGCATTCGATTTCTTTCATCAGAGGTCAAGAAAATTACTAATTTCATAAACATTTCCCAAAAACATGTTTGTTTCAGGGAGAAAAAACATACAAATATCAGCCATTGGTAGTTACAGTTTTTAGTCAGGCTGAGATCTGGCAACGTCTGGCTCAGATTCTCATGAAGATCGACATTCAAATCTTGTACACTCTGAGACACAGAGACCTTCCTACTGGGAGTTTTTTTTTGGTGCTGATTAAAGGACATTAAAAGCTCTTCCCGTAACCTCTTCAGCTGAAAGCAATACAGAAGGAAGTGGTCATGTCAGTTTGAGGGGATGCTTATCCCCGTTGTTTCAATGTTTAGATAACCGTATTTAGCAAATGGAATTTCTAAATCCTCTAAGATTTGTCCTTCATTGACTATTAGTCGATAGTTAACAGGGTGTATCTCACAGGGCATAGGTTGTGGGGATGACTGCACTCGTGGCTGTGCTAGCAGAAAGTGCTGTCTGGGCTTAAGAATGTGTAGAGGTATAGTTGTGGTGGGCCTGTGTGGAAATGTACAAGGCCACATCCACACGAGCGGGAGCATGCATTTGCAGCAGCACAAATTTGTAGCGGCACAAAGCAGTGCAAAGCACGCCAAAGTGCCATGTGCTGGGACAAATGCAGAGATGGGGGAGGAGGCAGCCCTAGGCTGTCCAGCACTGGGCAATTTGGGGCTGTACACAGTGGAGCCCCCATGTTGAGGCACCTTGTGCCTCAGCCAACCACTCCATGGCTGGCTGGAGCACCATGCCTCGAGATGGGGGAGCGGGCAGCCGTGGGCTGGCTGCTCCCCTGTCTCTGCATGCCTCTGAGCGAGGGCTCCGCAGCATACTGCACCCCTATCTTGAGACACAATCACAGGGAGTGGCTGGCTGGAGCAAAGGGTGCCTCAGCACAGGGGCTCCACAGTGTGTGAAGATGGGGGAGCAGCTACCTCTGGGCCCCCATCTCCATGTTTGTCTCAGCACACAGCACTTTGGCATGCTTTGAGCTGCATTTTTTTTCAGTTCAGTTTTTTTTTTTTTGCTACTGGGAAATCTTGGTAGCAAATTTTGCCCCAACGCTGCAAATTAGCAGGGCGGCACACAGTTTAATGTGCAAATATGTGGTTTGTGGTGTGGCAGAGTCTGCATGTCTGGCTCTGGCCAAAGAGGCCAAATGAACTCCATTCTCATTTGTGTGCATGCACACAACCTGGCACTAACCATCTACCTTTAAAAATATTCATAACCAGAGACATATTCTTCCAGATGGAATTGAGGTGGAGGGGCAAAATATACTGTCCCTTGTCCAGTTATGAAATATTAAAGCAAGGCAAGTAGGCTTATTTCAGTTCTCTTGCATTAAGATAGAAGTCAGGTTTAAACTTCAGTGCTCAGGCCTTTTCATTAGCAGCACCAGTTTATGAGAGAGGAGATATATATGTATATATATATATATATATGTAAAAAACTCTCTCTATATATATAGAAATATATTTTAATAAAAAATGTGCTGCTTGAAAGTGTGCTTATGGAATACCTGTGCTGAAGCTGTTTGCAAAACAGCTAAAATGCATCAATTCTGGCCAAGTTTTAGTTTGGTTCACAATAATTTGTTTATATGCAAATCATTACAGGTATGTTTATTTGAAAGTCAATATTTTCTGGTCACTTGGATTTCAGATTTGTTCCCCCCTTCCATATGCTCAGGGTGGGAACAGACCCTGAGCAAGGTCTGACAGTAAAGGGGCGGTGGGGAATGGGGGGAAGAAGCTGCAGGAGGGCAGAGGGCAATGGGAGGACCCGACCCCCCCCCGCCCCGTAGCCATTATTTTCCTTGATGTAGCAGTGGGAAGAGGACAAATTCAAGACAAACCTTCAATAATTAGATTCTATACCTGAAAAATTATAAAAAATTTATACATTTTCCATATATAGAATCTAATTATTGGGGAGTTGTCTTAAATTTGAGGTCATCTTGGACTCAAGTAAATATAGTAAGAACACTGCTTTCTCCTGGGATTAATCTGCAATGCAAGGTATCTTCAGGTTTGTAACATAGGGGACTATGAATCTTCTCACAATATACTGCAGTATCCTTAGTTCTTTTTTTTCCTGCAACTCTGTTATAATCTTCAGTTTATCTCTACCTTCTTGCCATTTACAGCACCTGCCAGTATGTAGTAAGAAAGGTATAAAACCACTTGTTATAATTACTCTCTTGCCAGAGTTGTTCATCTCAGTAGGTTGTCTCTCCTGGAATTTCTTACCAATGCTTGGTCAGGGTAGCTTGAAAACTGACATTACTCGGCTCAATCAGAGTTGTGGGAATAGGGTAGAATGTCAGTAATGGTGGCAAATCCTCTGGGAAACCTCCTGCAAACATTTCTGCACAGTGCTAGAGTAATTGCCATAGTGGATTTAGAACATTTAATCAAGTATCTCATCTCTGACAAAACATGTACCGGTTCTTTGGAAGCAAATCCATGAAGCAACATTAATAAGTGTAATAATCTGCCTATACAAGAAGTTCTTGCCAAATGAACAAGGAGAGTAGTTGGCTCATGGGATTCACTACAGTGCTTTATTCTGTCTAACGGAGCAGTGGCTGGTCTCATCCACTAATTAAGTTCTAAACAACAAAAAGATGCCAATCAAAAAGCTGTAGGCATCTTTATGGCAATTAAACTGGCACATGCAAAATTTAAGTTACAGTAAGTTTGGCTAACCACAACAGGTCCAGCCATAGAAACAGGGTGGTGAAATAAGCAAGCACAACCTTTCCTCTTTCTCAATATCCAGGTCCCTTGTGTTTCTCTCAAAATGACTGGGAGACTACCTAGGCTTGCAGCATGCCTGGAGGGTCAGCAAGAACAGACTGGTTGGCACTGGGAGGAGGATGAAATGAGTTCCAATGTCAAGGTGCCCTCCCAGAGACCCCTCAGCCAGCAGCTATCCAGGGCAGCAAACCACACTTTAATATTCACCCAGAAATCAACTGGCAACATATGTGGAATAAATGATGCAATATACTCTGGGTTAAATACTCGTTACATTAATCAAGGAGTCATACTTTATGAAATCAAACATTTGAAGGGCCTTAAGTTTCTGCATTACAAAAATCAATCCTATTTCTATCTATATCAAGAACTTGACCATAACAACTTGTGACAATGAGTCCTGCAGGTTAAGTATGCCTAGTACAAAAACAAATGTGTTCTTTTGTTCAAATGTTGGGTCTAAGATCCCAAATATAACACTGTTTCATTTCATTAGGGGTTCCCTGATGCTTGCAAACAGATTGTTGAGTATGACACACATATAGAGACCTGTTTCTTTATTAAAGGCCTGTAGATAATTTTAGGACCCTGTGCACCTCTAGAAGATCACAAAGCACTGGAAATGTGTCCAGTCCTTATCGGATAGATTTCCAAATGTTCACCTCCAATGCAGATACTCAGAGGCAGAATAATCAAGGTCTGTATCTTGGGTGGCCACAGTGGTAGCAAGGTCTGGACCAGACAATGAAATGGCTGCTGTTCTTGCACCTCTCCTGGCACCCTGGTCACCCACCCCTAGTGACACTACTGTAAGAACTGACATGTGACAAGATTTTTTAAAGAATGAATTCCCCCAATTTTGGCAAGATATTTTGTAAATCAAAATGCTGCATGAGGAGCTAGCGGGGGATTTAAAAATCTTACTGGAGTGATTCAGTGGGAGCTAAGCTCTTATTAGTACTCTTATAAATACTCCATTAGGACTTATGGCAGTGTGAGTACTAAGCACTGGAAAGTCTTGCCATGAAGCCTTTTGAAAATTTGTCACATTTGGGCTGCTCCTGGTTGGAGGAAGGTTCTCTTTGTCCTGTACACCTGTGCAAGCATCATATAAGCTTCTGGTTTGTGCTCTAACTCTGTTTGTATTAATAACCTTCCTTGGACTAGCTCTAAGCTTCCTTTTCCCTTTTCCCCAACCATTTAATGCATATCATCATACTATGATTTAGAGAAGATAAATACATGGCCATAAATTTTAGCCATCTGAAATCAGTAATTCTCTGTTTGCAAAGCAGGTATGCTAAAGAGCGTCTTGATTTATGAAGGTTATCTTTGAAGAAGTTAGTATTTAACAGATAATGAAGAACACTCCTTTTATCCATATTTAATAAAAATGAGACAAAGTGTATCAAATCCCTTGATTCCATACTTGGATAGCATTAAATCAATAGTGATTTATGAATCTTTCACATCCTGTTTCTTTTGTACATTGCAGGTCCCTGCTGAAAATGAAGAGGAAAGAAATTTTTCAGAACATTCTATCAAATGTATAAGTAAAATCCAGATTAAAGAACAACAAACAGGGGATGATTTTACAGCAATTTTATCCAAGGAGCATAGAAACAGACATTTACATAAATTTCCAGAATCAATCAATTAATGTTACTGTTAACTTATTACTGACAAATAAATGTACAGAGAGCATGTCTACATGTGCAATCAATGTGCATGGATAAACTCTAGAGCTTATTGCTTCAGAGTTTATTGCTCCTGGGTATGCCATTTGAATGTGAGTTTATAAACTCCAGAGCAATAAACTCTGGTGTTTATTCATGCTCAGCATGTTGAGCCACGTCGGAGCAGGTCTGGTTGGCAGGAAGCTGGGTGGGGGGGAGGGGTCAGTTTCCTGGGGCTGCTCCCCCTGGTTCAGAGCATTGTAGAGGGGCTGGTAGGGGTATGAGGGTGCTTCAGTGTCAGGCTAGCTAGGAGGCAGCGCCCCACACTGAAGAACCCTTGTGCCCTGGCCAGCTGGGGCAGTGTCTACATGTACGGTGCTGTGGAGGATTTTTACTCCACAGCAGGATAGTAGTTATATGTACAAGTACTATCCTGCTGTGGAGTAAATTAGTTTACTCCTAATTAATAGGGCCACATGTGTAGACACACAATGTTTACTGCACAGCTAATTAGTCAACTGCACAGGAAAGGCACAGACAGAAATGCAGCTCCCTGCTCTGACTGAGAATGCTTTGCAGGAAGTGTTCTGAGTTACAACAATCCCTGAGACCAAACAGAAGTTCATTGTTGGTTCCAGGGGGGGCGGTATCTAGCTGCTGCCTGGGAGCCTGCAGCCTGCTTCCCCTAGCAAGGGCCCCTACTGTCTCCTGACCCCTATTCTCTCCAGGCCTGTCCCTGTACAACCTTTTAGAATGAAGGGGGGAGAGGGAGGTGAGGGACCTCGTTCTAGGGGTTCCCCAGCCAGCACTGAAGGGTGGTGTGGGTGAATTGGAGCCCCCCCCCCCATCTCAGGGGGGTTCCAATACATCTGCACCACCCTCCAACGGGGGCTGAAAACTCTCCAGTCTGAACTCCCTCTGCTCCCTTTCCCCTCTCCCCTTCTGAAAACAGTGACAGGCTGAGAGCTCTGCAGGCACAAGTTGCAGAAGATGCTCATTTTGAAACATCTTCATCTCATCCCTCATGCAATGAGTATTCAGATTTTCTCTTTATTGGTTATTTTTGAAGCTGTTTGCAGCTGTGCACTTGTGTTTAGTCATGGCGATAGACCTGTGGCCAGATCGGGTGAAAATAGTCACTTCTGTCTTCTCCCTAAATTTCTCACGTAGATGTGCCCAGAGAGTGACAAAGTCATGCCATGGATCATTAGAGGGGTAGATACCTCCATAGGTTTTGGGTATTTAGGGATGATCCAAAGCAAACTTCAGTTGATGAAAAGTCCTCTGACATCAGTAGGCATTATAACAGTTATCATCGAGCATTTATCATGCTTCAGTATTTGGCTTCATAACAACACCTGCAGTATTTGCTAACTTGACAGCAAAATACCATGGCAATGGAAACTGCAGGGTATGTAAAGGTGATCTTTTGTACCCTAGGCAGTGCATGCTATATCTCTCAGATAGTGTAGCAGAGGATGGCTTCTGGTGGTTAGCACTGTATCCAAAACGTCATACCTATGTGAATTCTGTACTGGCTTTGTGCAGTCTGTGCCTTATTACCACAGTCTGAAGTTATATAAAGTATATGAAAAAAATCTCTGATTTGGAGCATAGACACTGTATCTATGGAAACTGATGCTGTTCTGATGTTCTAAAGTTCAGCTGGAGTTAATGAGCTACAGATCTGGCTCCAAATACAGAATTTTGTTTTTATGAGGGTGGGATTATTCTCCTCCGCTCCTACAATGTTCTCAGAAGTTATTGGAATCTTAAATCATCACAAAAAGGGTGTCTTAGGGCTGAAGAAAAAAATAAATGGTATTTTTTCCAGGTCAGTTCCACAGCTGGCATAATTTGGCATAGCTCCATGGAGGTCAATGGAATTAGGGTTAATTTAATTATAGCATTTATGTTTTTTTCCTCTGCATATATTGGGTCCCATTACCAGCTGATGCAAAGTGAGGTACCCCAAGCATGAGGAAGGCATGATTAGTAGGTCAGTTAATGGCAAGGAGTGTGATAATAGTATAGCATTCCCATACTAGCTACTACCAATGTGATGTGTGATTTTGACATAATTCTTATGCATCATCTATTATATAGTCAGCAATCAAGGGTTATGTGTACTTGACCTGGATATTTATTGATATGGAAATACATTCTAGGGGCAATTCAGAGCAAAGGAGAGATGCAGGTAATGCAACTCCTGACTCTAGCATAATACTATATGAAAAATCAATATCAACACTGGTGCACAGATCCCTGACTAAGGGCATGTCATTGTTGCCTCTCTGCCATGACCAGAAGTGCTGCCATGAAGCACACTTCACCTATTCATTTCCACTCTGTACGCACCAACTCCCAGAAGAATGAGGTAGAGAAACCACTTCGGAGCACATTCTGCACCAGAGAGGCCTTGGACATGTCTGTTGTCCTGACCCACTTTCCACATGGCTAGGATGCAGGAGTACCAGCTGCCAGGTTAGCTCTCCCAGCCACATGCACATGAGGGCCTGTCCCAATGGGGCTGCGGCTAAGAGATAGCTGCCCCTGTAGCCAGAACAGCTCTCCCATCCCTGTGCACATAAGGACTGGCTCCCATGCCCTCTGACAGCCTCTGGACTGGCCCCCAGGAGATCCTGGAACTCCCCCTGGCTGATACAGGGGGCAGAACAGGGCAGGAGCAGCCATGGACTGGGCTGCTCTCATTGGGCACAAATCTGTGCCCAAGAGGATGCATGTGTACACACATTCCTGGGTGCAGTTTACTGCATATTATTTTACTGTGCAGTACCCTTATTGCACATTAATGGCATATGTAGACACACCCACTGAGTGGAAACAAGAAGGTGGGGCACCCTTCACAGGAGCTTTCCCCGTCATAGTATGATATACTTTGAGTATTAAATGTAGTTTCCGTGAAAATGCTGCTATCTTACCATCATACTAGTTTCTACCCCTCTCCCCAAAATGAAGCAGACAAAAGAAAAGTGTCTATTCACAGTGTCCAATGAACTAGGTTGTGTCTATGAAAGCTTGTGACTCTTGGAACCAGTTAGTCTCTAAGATGCCACCCTGACCTGCTTTCTGAAGGAGACAGCCATGTACATGATGAAGGTGGTGCCCTCAAAAAAAAGTGTCAATTTATCAGGACTTTTACTGACTCCATTAAAGTAAATGGAATTCCACCTAAATCCAAGAGCAAGGCTATCATCAGGCCTACAATGCCTGTGATGTTTCAGACTCTGCTGAGCTAGGACCATCCTGGAACAAAAACCTTACATCCTCATATCCTGACAGGTTTCAAAAGAATTCTAAATTTTAGCTGGACTTTATGCCTGGGGCCCTTTCTGCTCTGAAGTGCTGATATTCTGTTTAGAGTAATAAAGCATGCAGCTTTAAAAAAAAATAGGATTGTAGCATTATATGCCTCCAAGGAGCTCATCATTTGCAAGAAAGTTTTTGCTTTTTAGTAAGTTTGTATATTCTTTTGCTCTTCTCTTGCCTTCTCCCATCATGACTTGGGTTCCTGACTTGATTAAAGTTGCAAGCCATATAAATACTGAACAAAGAAATGATGGTATTATCTTTGCTAATTCTCTAGATGGTTGACAGGCTGGTCATAGTGTGCTTACAATGCTCTTAACTTTTCCTCAGGAAGAAAAGAAAATTGGAAAAAAATAGTTTTGTTGGAATGCAATAAGTAAATCAGTATGTTGTAAAGCGCAGGCATAGCTTTACTATGAATATTCATGCTTAACTTAATACAGCAATTCCATAATGGATTAACACTCAGTTTTGGTGGTTTTATTTTATGAAGAAAAAGATGCAACAGAATTGTGGTCCAATTTCATTGGACTCAGATGTGAGCCACTATACATGTCCATTCAATGGATGAAGTGGGTTTAAGGATCTTTCATTCCTACTGTGGACACTGAACATTGCAGGTCATAATTTGGGAGGACAGCTGCCTCTCCTGCACCAAGAACTCCCCTTCCTCCCAACCCTATCTTCCCCACCATTTAATGGCCAACCTAGCTGATATGAACAAACATGGAATGTTGTTGGGGAGGACGGATGCAGCTTCCCACAATTGACATCTCTCATCATGAATCAGGTCCCAAGAATCATCAGATTCACTTTAAATATCATTTAAAATAAAGGAATTTGGGTTTCTTTTTTCATTTGTCTTCTGATTCCTGAGCCTCTGAGGTAAAGTTAGATTACAACAATATGGAGCCTTTTCTTTTTATTTAAGAAGAAATCAGAGCTAGCAGGTTTTTACCTGTAACAGGGTCCCTGACTAGAGGCCTGTTACTTGGGGAAAATCCCTGCAGCTGGCAGTCACGATGCCCAGGCGGGGGGCACCACCGGTAAGTCAATGGGACCCAGCTTTCAGGAATAAAGGAAGGAAGAGGCCCTGGAAAAAATGCCTTCAGGCACTTAGAGAGTGAAGAGGAGGGTCATCTGGGACCTCGGAGAAAAGATGAGGAGAAGAGCCAGGTAGCCGCCAGGCACCCAGTACTGACGCATGAAACCCCAGCCGCTGCGGTGAATCAAAGGGAAGGAGTTGCAGGTCTGGGCAGTGATGCAGTGCGGCGTCCTGGAGTGGAGAAAAGCTCCTTGGTTGGGATCTGAGAGGGGAAGTGGACGGCAACCCCGAAGGGAAAGGGGGAGACTGTCCCGAAGTTTTGGCACCGGTGCCGGCAGCCAGGGAGCTGCCAGAGCTGAGCTGGCTCAAACCGCGGAGAGACGGTATGAGACGTGGCCAGCCTCCACCGCTAAGTAGGTAATTAATGGATATTAAGCCAAGTCACCATCTGGAGTTACTCGCACCCAGGGGGACTGTGTCAGGACTCCCGCTGGTTGAGACCCATGGAGGGAGAACAGCCAGAAGCACCCCTCACAGTAATTGGCAGGGGATAAAAGGCCTCATTTGCATGGGCTGCTAATGAGGTAATTAGCACCGTGAGTCCCATGGCCAGCACTTACCTTTAGGACAGCGAAGCTGGTGATCTTTCCTTGACCATGAGGGACTCTGGGGGGCAGGAGGAGGATGAGCTGCCGCCTGTGGTCTGGGCCGCTGTAAAAGAAAGAGAAGAGAATAAAGCACCTGGAATTACATGATGGGTTAAGGGTCATTACTCGCGGGTACCTATTAACACTCCATCTCTTTCCTCCCTTAATAAGATCAAAGTTGTGGCAGGGGAGAACCACAGGAATGGGCGGTACCCTGCAGACCCAATAATATTACATAACCATATTGCAAAGCTGGAGAATATAAAGAGGTGGTGGGGAATACACTACAGCCCACACCAAATGTCATGACTGCTTTTGCAATTTATCACAAGTTTCAACAGTGGTTCCCTTTGGAGAAATGGAGAAGTAGCTCCTGTGCACCGCCTCTTCCTCAGAGCAGATTGAAGGGCCTATTGAATTTACAGGGGCGTGCCTGAAGCCCTCTATGCCAGGGGTCAGCAAAGACTTAGGCCACAGGATGGATCAGGCCCAAGGCGACACAGGACATCGGCGGCATGCAGCTGCACTGTGCCTCCTATCCCCATGGTAGCATCCTTCTCTTCAGTCCTTCTTGCCATTTTTTGGGGCCTGTATTTACTCTCACTGCAGAATTTGCTTTGGCCCATTGCTGCTGGGGATGGAGATCAGTATAACAAGGATATGTGCGGGCAACTTGGACACTACAGGTGGGCAGATATTTGTAGCCTATGGTGGGAGCTGTGTTGCAAATGGTGGCCAGTGGTGGTAAAAGGTTTTCAACTCCTGTTTGATAACTTCAGTCAGGATACATGTAGTAGAATGGTACATGCTTCACTCTGTTGTATCCCTTGAAAAGGGCGCTGACCAGTTTTCCCCAAGCCAGTGTTCTCATTACTTGCAGTATTTCAGAGATCCAAAAAATCCTGAGGTCCTCAACCTATGTTGTAGGTAGTGCAAAGATTTCTCTGTTAGCAAGTTTGGTCATCCAGTACTTATGCTGATCAGGAGTGCTTCTTGTGCTGCCTTTCAGCTTTTCTAGAGGCATTGCATTCAGGTCTTTAAAACACAGCATTCAGCACCCACAATGGCACTTCATAGCTTGAGGATGAATGATTTAATTTTCATATGGGTACAGTAAACAGTAAGTTCTTTACTGTCCATTTACTTTGCTCTGGGCCAGTATCTTTTATATTGTTCCAGCCCTGGGTTTCTTTGACAGACCTGTCTAATGTGTTTATAAGTGTACTACATTAAAGAAAGCACACTTTCTAAATCAGGGGTGGGCAATATATGGCCTGAGGGCCTGATCTGGTCTGCCAGGCTATGCTATACAGCCCATGGAGCTTCTAAAAAAATTAGAAAATTCATTATTATCTTCCTGTGAAGGTGTCAGCAGCAGTAGGACCCAGGAGGAGATGGTGGCAGGCAGCAGCAGCAAGGGCTCCCTGTCCCCCACTCCACCCCCAGTCTCCCTCACCCTCAGCCTGCAACCAGAAGCTTCTGCCTAGCAGAGGCTTCTGGTCGGGCAACCCTGGGGCTGTTCCCCTACCCTCCCTCTGCCCCAGAGGGAAACTCAGATGAGAATGAGTGGAGGGGGGAAGGATTGCTGGTGCAGCAGGAGCCAGCCCAGCCCAGCTGGTACCATGTGTAAGCGGTGGGCAAGTGGGGAAAGTAGGGGAGTGGTGGGTGGGTAGATGGAGGGGAGCAGTGATTCAGGGAGAAGGGTGGTGGTGGTGGGCAGAGAAGGAGGGGAAGCTGGCAGGAGCACAGAGCCCCAGGGCCAGGGCTGGCAGCTGCAGGAGCCAGCTGGGAACCGCAGGGGCCAGGCTGGCTCCTGATGCTTTCTGCGGTCCCAGTGTTGCATCTGGGAACCATGTGTTGGCGGGAGGTGCCTGGTTGGGCCAGCTGGCTCCATGACACACTGTGCAATTCCTGGATGAAATGGCAGGACCCACTCTGTGTGGCACATAGCTAGTTAGCCTGGCCTAGTGGCGCTCAGTTCCCTCAGTTCCCATGCCACTGGGCCAGGATGAGATGGGCCAGGCTGGCTCTGTACAGGTCCCAGCACTGCAGCAGGAAACCATGCCGCATGGCATGGAGCTGGCCGGGCACCTCCTGGTACCACTTGTTTCCTGGTGGAATGGCAATGAGCTGACCCGGCCCATCTTAGGACCCATGCAGCGTGGCATTCAACACCATAACCCATGCAGCATAGCATGGAGACAGCCAGACCAGCCTTGTGGCATGTGATTCCTGGCTGTAATACCAGGACCCGCAGAAAGCCAGCCTGGCCTGATAGTGCGCTGGTGCCAGGAGCCATGGAGATTCCTATGCCATCAGGCTGGGCCAGCTCATGGGGTTCCTGGCACTCTAGCTGGCAGCCACACATGGAGGCATAGAGCTACAGTCCCATGAGCCCCACCTTGCAGTCAGGAACTGGGTGGTGCCCTCCCCCACACCCCACATCCACACACACAGACAGACACACATGTGCAGCCCCCCACAAACTCCGTACCCACCCACCCACACCCCACATACACACACACCCCTATACATATACACCCACAGCAACCCAAAAAACTCTATACCCACCCACACATACCACCTACACCCCTCCACATTCCCCCTAAGTCACATGTGGGACTTCTGGTCCTAAAATGGTGACCAGGGGTAGGGCACCTGTTGAGGGGCAGGGCTACTCTTGTGGCCTTTGACAGCTCACCAAAACTTGTTCAGTGGCCCTCCTGCCAAAATAATTGTCTGCCCCTATTCTGAACAAATTCCAGCCCACATTAGTTTTTGGCAGGCAGTGTTTCATTATATCATGATCTCTAAAACCTTAAAAGAAAATTACTAAACAGCATTGAATGTAGCAATTTATTCCTTTAAAAAAAAAATTTCATCCTCACAATAGAACAAAGAATTACAACAATATGATTCCTAAGGATATAAAGGGTAATGTCATCAGGTCTGAAATTGTGCTATATGTCAATTAGGCTTTGTTCTTTTTTCCTCCCTAGTTGATTAAATCCTACACATAGCTATTTAGCTCAGGCTGCATTCATAAAGGGCTTTCCCCAGATGACTTGTTACTTCTGTGATTATGCAAATAGATTTCTAGAACACCCAGGATCACAGGAAGTCCTCAATTCACAGATCAGGCAAAGGGCTATATGCTGCAACTGTGTTTCAAGTAAAAGATAATCAAATAAACAGTGATATATCCTGCTCTCAAAGGCTACTTAAAGACATGGAACCTGCCCCCCCCCAAATGGTACATTACTTTCAGCTTGGTGTGCCCATGCACCAAGCGTAGTACATGCCCAGAAGAGGAATCGTGTTAGCTTCACCTGGCTCGCAAAACATCTGTGTAGATCGGGTGCTTCAGCAGGGCTTTTTGGTGCTTTGATCTAATAACTGATTGAATCAACTTTATATAAAAGTGCCAAAAAGCCCCGCTGAAGTGCCCGATCTATACAGACACTGGGGGGTCAGGTCGAACTAACATGCTTCTTCTTTTGGTAAAGCCCTGATTTTTTTTTCACGTCTATCAGCGCCCATAGTGTTTATCATAAAACTGATTTCATCTCCACACCGTCAACTGCAAATAAGTAAATAGGCAAAACTCTGGTTGGCCTTGTTCACACAGAAGAAAAGTGCCAGAAAAGCCAACAGTGTCAGGAGCATGAAATGGAAAATGTCTGACATTTTTGAGTGGTCAATGATAGGACACCCAACAAGCTGTCTGTGACAGGAACTGGGAGGGGCACTGGTACACTTTTTACATAAAGGCAGTTCCTGTTTAGGCAGAGTCTACAATGTGCAGCCCAGTATAGGGGTTTTATCCAAGTGGAGAATAGGTCTGTGTGGAAGAAGGGAGAGGTATGTAATTTAGGGCTGTGCAAAACAGCACCATTCTGTTTTGACTTCCATTTCAATGTTTCAATGGAATGGTTTTTCACTTTGAGTTTCAATTCAAAAGCACTATTCCATTTTGTTTTGTCAAAACTGTTTTGCTGTTTCTATGATGTTTCGATGTTTCACCCATAGGTAATAATGGGGAAGCACAAAACTCCCCATAACTTTTTAATTTCTTGCCTGATTCAGACAAAACATGCAGGGATGCTAGCCCCTTCTGAGGCCATGAAGCCTGCCAAGCTTCAAGGAGATAGGTGCAGAGGTTTCTGGGAAACTGTACCACAAACTGTTTAAAGCAAAACTCGTTATATGTGTGAGTATGAAGGCACAGAGGGATGAAAACTGCAGGCTGAGGCCACAAATCCTGCCAGGTTTCAAGGAGATAGGTGCAGGGGTTTCTGGGAAACTGCACCTCAGGCTGCTAACAAGCAAAACTTGTGATATGGGTGACATTGTGTGTGTGCTAAGGTGCACCCTCCCTGGTGCTGGGGCTTCTACATGACCTGGTAGTGTGCCCCAATGAGGTCTCCTCCTCCCCTACAGCCTCAGTCCAGTCCACCACTTTAAATGACAACAGGTAAAATAATAACTTAGTGAGCAGCAGCATAGTAGCACCAGAAGCATCTCAGGCAGCCAAACTGTGACAGAGCCTTTCTTTCCTCTCTGTAGGAGCTTCTTGTCCAGCAGCTGGCAGAGAACTCTCTCTGCCAGCCCCAGCCCTGGGGCTCAGATGTGCCCAGGGCCTTGCATCCTTCTGGTCAGGTGCTAGGGGTGTTGGTCTAAGGACATGGCACTGGCAGACAAGGTCCTTTCCTTTGGGTTAATCTAATCTGGCATGTTTTAGCAGACCAACTGAATAGTTACAGAAATATATCTTAGCAAGCTTTAGGGTTGAAAGCTCTTTTGTCAGGCTGAGGAAGCATCTGTAGTTGGTGTGTGTGTGCTGTTCCTGGATGGAAGGAATAGTAAAGAAGCCAGAGCCTGGAATGCAATGCAGGCAAGAAAGCCAGTCAGTGAAAATAGAAATGGAGGCATCAGGGGGTGAGGGATAAGTGGCGGGGTGGTGGTGGGGAAGGTTGGGGGGAGGAGGATGTAGCAGCACAGATAAAAGTGCAGCAGTACCTGGGAGTCAGATGTCATAGAATCATAGAATTATCAGACTGGAAGGGACCCCAGAGGATCAGTGGGTCCAGCCCTCTGCATAAAGCAGGAAAGACATCTGGGGTCAGACAACCCCAGCCAGGTGACCATCCAGTCTTCTCATGAAGACCTCTAGAATAGATGACTGCATGACCTCTGGAGGGAGCTTGTTCCATAGTCTGGACACCCTAGTTGTAAAGAAGTTTTTCCTAATGTTCAACCTGAAACTATTTTCTAGGAGTTTGTGGCCGTTGTTTCTACTTTTCCCCCAGGGTGCCCCTGGTGACCAGTTGTCCACCGAGCCCCTGATGTATGCCTCTGATATAAGCCGCAATCAGGTCCCCTCTCAGCCTTCTTTTCTCTAGGCTGAAGGGTCCGAGATCCCTTAGCCTCTCCTCATATGGTTTGCCATGCGAGTCCCTGATCATGTGGGTGGCCCTTCTCTGGATTTTCTCGAGCTTTAGCATATCCTTGTTGAAGTGTGGCACCCAGAACTGGACACAATACTCCAGCTGTGGCTGCACCAGTGTTGAGTAAAGTGGGAGAATCACTTTTTTGGATTTACTGGAGATGCATTGATTGATGCATGCCAGAGTTTTATTGGCCCTAGCGGCTACTGCATTGCATTGCTGGCTCATATTCATGCTGGGGTCTATTGTTACCCCCAGATCCCTTTCATGTGTAGTGCTGGTCAGGTTAGTGATGCCCAGCCTGTAGGTGTGCTGGGGGTTCTTCCTTCCCAGATGCAGCACTTTGCATTTCTCTGTGTTGAACCTCATCTGGTTCCGTTCTGCCCAACATGCCAGCCTGTCTAGGTCTGCTTGTATCTGCAGCCTATCTGAGGGTATGTCCACACAGCCCCATATCTTGGTGTCAGCCACAAACTTGGCCAATGGTCTTTTCACCCAGGTTGTTGATGTTGTTGATGAAGATACTGAACAGATATTGAAGATATTGTCCAGCAGGTTGTAGTGTGTCAATATAGATAGTGGAATTCTCACACACTACAACCTACCAGACATCTGACTCCCCAGATACCTCTCCACTTTTACATGCGCTGCTACATCCCCCTTCTGCACCCCACCCCACCCCAGCCTGTCCCTGACCCCCTGATGCCTCCATTTCCATTTTCATTGGCTGGCTTTATTGCCTTCATTGTATGCCAGCCTCTGGCTACTTTACTATTTCTTCCATCCAGGAACAGCGCGCACACACACCAACTGCCGGTGCTTCCTCAGCCTGACAAAGGATTTTTCAACCCAAAAGCTGGCATCCAAGGCAGCTAAGCTGAGCTCACCTGAAGCCCCACAACTCCATTGAAACCAGCAAGCCTCAGGCCTGTAAAAGCCAGGACCATGTGTGCACATGTGGTAGCTGGAGGATATGGTACCTCCTACCCACCGGATCCTTGGTCCTGGCATTTCCTGGGGCTGCTGCACCACCAGCAGTCCAACCAGGCCTCTCTGACCCTGGCAGAGTGCAGTTTTAGTGGTCATGCCCAGAACCTGGGGCCTCCTCCTTTTCCATAGCCCCAGCCCATACCTCCAAGTTCATCCTGGCATGGAAGCTCAGCAGGGACATGCTCTTCCCCTGCTGGCTGGTGATACATTGAGTGCCACCTCCAGCTCTGAGAGCAGGGCATTAAATGGCTTTTAAAAAATGAAAAAGGGAAATAGGTGTGGATGGAGGGTGACATTCACTCCATCTGTACCTGCAGCTTGGGAAACCCCAGCAAGCGGGAGGTTCACCTTTAGGAACACCAGTTACTCCACCAAACCAGGATCCAAGCAGGTGCATTGGGGTGTCACTACATCCCCAGCAGTGCTGAACACCCTTTTACTCAGAAAACTCGTCGGTGGATAGGAGAGCTGTTCCCAGGCAACTGTGGCCAGATCTGGCCACATCTTGTCCAGTAGGCCAAGGGGTCACACAGCAGTGACTCCATGTCCTCGGCAAGATAGGCAGCCACCAAGACCTGAGTGTTACCTTCCTGATGGTGGGGTTTGGTGCCTCTGGACCCCACCGTGGAAGCCATGTCCTTGGACCACATTGGCAGTGCCTGTGGTGGAGGAGGAGACTGGCTGGTGGATGGCATGCTAGCACGGGACAGTGGAGCTTGAGGACCACCAAGATCTGGGAGACGGTATCCCACTCAGCTCTGTTCAGGGGGCCTCTGATCCCAATCTCCCTGAGCAAGGCCATCTCATGGACGGCCTTCTGTTGCTCCACCAGCCTTTTGAGCATCAGGTATGTGGAGTTCCACCGAGTCGCCATATCCTGCATGATTTTGTGCTGCGGGTTGTTCAGCTCTGCTTGTTTGTCCCATGGCATTTTGCCCCCTTGATGCTCTGGTGGAAGTAGCCTGCCACCTTCCTGCATTTGGAAATGAGCTTGCTGGTGGGGCTGGCACCATCACCCACAGCCCTGTCCCCCTCCAAGGCATCCCTGACAATGAGGTCCAACTTGTGTGCCACACATGGACCACCTTGACTATATTGGCCCCATTGTTGGTGACCATGAACCCATGGGTGAGCTCACCCTGCCCAATGAGCCACCCCAGCACCATGCAGTTCATGGCCCCCATGATCTTTGTTGCCGTGTGGGACTCATCTATCACCTTGGCTTGAAGGAGAGCCCACCAACAGCCTGACTGGTCACACCAGTGCCCTGTGAGGGAGAGGTAGGGGTGATCTGCACCCTGGCTGCTCCAGATGTCCGAGGTGAAATGTAAGGCCACCTGTGGACCTGCCTTGCACAGATCCTTCCTCAAGTATGCCCTGCATGCCTCATACAGGGAGGACACCACTCTCCTGCTGCAGGTGGTGCATGTAGGCACTTGGTAGAAGTGCCATGAGCTGCCTGAACCCTAGCTGCTCAACTAAGGAGAAGGACTGGCCATCCACAGCAAGCAGCTCCCCAAAGTTCTGGGTGATTTTGTTCACGTTTGCAACGTGCTCCCCTTTCTGTTTGTCTTTCCCCCACTGTTCCAGGGTGGCCTGTCTCTGCTTTAGGGGGACAGAGGCTTTCGAGAAAGAGGAGGACTTCCCTTTGGGCACACTCCCACTGGTGCCAGGCTGAGGAGGAGCAAGGGTAAGGGGGTGGTTCCTGTGGAGATGTATCAGCATCCCTGTGGTGCTCATGTGTTTTGTTCCCTTGCTCCAGCTGGTTTTGGCTCAGCAGTGCAGGCAGTTAGCATATGTGAGATCATCTGCCAGCTCAAACCACACTACCCGCTCACTTCTGGGGTGCGTATGTATGTGTGGATGCTACAGTTTCCCTCTCCTCAGCAGGCAGAGGCACAGCAACAGGAGGAGTGGACTCAGCTGAGCAGTTTGCCTTTGCAACCTCTACCTTAGCCACCTTTGAAGTTCATTCATAAAAAAAAGGGTCTAGAAGAAAGAAAAAGGTATTGTGGAACCCCACTTGCTAGGCTAGGCTAGCAAGTAGGAAATCATTCAAATCAATGCTAGCAGTGGCCTTCATTGTCTAACACTCCTGAGGTGCTTGAAGGCACAGCTCAGTAACTGTCAGACCCTGAGGCAGAAAGCAGGTCAGTTCAAATAATGATGCCTTTTATGCTGTTTTTCCATCCCTCCCCTGAGCACTGGGATTGGAAGGGACCTCAGGAAAGATCACAGTCACTGGCCAGCTACACAGTCAATATGAGAGCAGTCCTTCCTCTCTCTCCCCAACTCTTCCCCCTCCCTCTCCTTACTTTCTGTATCTCTGCAGGCAAGCCCAGCTTCAGCTTCAAAGCTCGAAATGTTTTGAAACTTTCAAAATATTTTTATTGCTCTCATTTCATTTCAAGGCTGTTTCAGAGCCCTTCGTTTTGGTGTTTTGAGCTTGAAACAAGTCGAAACAGCGTCAAAATGAAATAGCCGGTGAAATTTCACACAGCCCTAGTATGTATGGATGTTTTCCAGCAGAATATGGATGCACAGTCACATGTTGTGGTGTATACGTATGCTCTGTTCAGAGTTCCTTGGCACTTTTTTTCCCTTTACAACATAACATTTGTTTCTCACAGCAAACAAATACATCTATATATTTTGCTTCTAAATCAAAAGAAAGAGCAGTAAATGAGAAGCATGTACAATGAAATATACTGATTTACACTAGCTCAGAATCAGGTCCAGATATTTTTTTTCCTGGCTCATGCTTTAATATTATATCCGGACTTCCTGGATAGTCTATGCTTTTAGTGCCTTTTATTGTCAACAAGACATAATTTTATACCACATTTTACTGCTGACTTTTATTGGAAGCTGTTTTCTACACATAGAGACCCTGTACATATTAGCAAGATCTCTCTTATCATGCTATTAATATATATTATTAGAGCACTGCCTAAATATATTTTTACTGCATTCAATCTGATGGTGTCATTTGCCGACGACTGTAAACAGACCTGAACAGCACAAATATGGGAAATGATTTAATTTATTTTGGATCTATTTACATCAATGACAAGATAAAAAGAAAAAGATCAGAATCAAAACAATACTATCTGAGGTAGCTGCTGAAAAAGTTCCACTTTTAATTGGGCCAGGTGGCTGCAGAGTGAGCAAGGCTTTATCTGTACAACACCCCTGTACACTCACCCTTGTGCTGACAGCCATATATGTTGGGGCCTGGGGGTCTTGAATGTTGTGGTGGTCTATGCCCTCTAGCCCTACCCCAAGTTCTAGTAGCCTATCAGTAGCCCAGTGGGCCAGGTGAAACACCACCACAGTCTGTATGTTTGATGCCCCACTATATAATCCTTTAGAAAGCTGCGATGTAAATGCAAATACAGGCTATCATTTGTCAGTCTTCCTTCTAATTAAAGTGCATTCAAACAAACAAATTGCCCCTTATATTATATCATGTAGGTAATTGAGATGTGTTGCAAATTAAGATTATTAGGTAGGCGTTGGAGAACCCCCACTTATAAATACTTTGGTAATATGTTAGGGCTGGAATCCATCCCAGGATAATACACTTGACCATTATCTCCATTATGTACCAAATTAAAATCATAGCTCCAACCTTCCCAATCCTGAGTTCATAGCTCATATCCATTTCTATTTTAATTAAGGAATGTGGTTTGTGCATTAGAATTTAATCTCTGGGTGGTGAAAGAAAAAAAATCCAATGCAATTAATCCACTAAATTATGCAACAATGTCTATTGATTACAAAAAATGCATCTGAAAAAGGGAAGATGGAATAAACTGACCTAATGAATGAGAAATGGCTCTGTTCATTACCAATAATGGCAATGAAAACAAAACCATTAAGAATTTGACCGCAGTTTGCAGAAATTAGTTTTCTTCATTCCTTAGACTGCTCATACATTTATTCTAAAATAGTATCTATTTAGCATTGACTTACATTACAAACATGTATAATATAAATTACAGGGACTCTGTTTCATAGTAGTAAGAGATGCATGCAATAACGGGACTGATGAGAGTCTTTCAAAAATTTGAATAGCACCAGGACTTTGCACATAATTTCAGTAAAGTGGGAAAAAGTAACTATATATCTCTGAGGGTGCTTCTTGGCTGTCCAGTAGCAGAAGCCTGACATACATGCAGAGAATTGCAATAGGAGTGGGGAGGAACTAGCTGAGGGCTGGTTGACAAAACAGTTCACTGACTGATATAAGGAATAATTACACACAGAGTAGCATCTGTTCCAGCTTCTGCTGTTGTATAAATAATCAGAATTTAGGCCAATGTTACATCCTAATGAGCATCACAATCAAGAAGGGGTGGTCTTAAAGCAGATGGATTGCTTCCATTATCTTGGCTGCAACAAAACTAAGGTCCATGACTGTTCTTGGGAGACTTCTGGGAAGCTGATGGTATGTCAATCAAATAGGACATGAGTTGAAGGGGCCTGGAAAACCTAGATCTCCTTTATAAACTACAGAATTCAAGACCAGAGGGCTTTAGATCACATTCTATTGCTGCTAATCACCGAAACACAGGGTCACTGCTATCACTCATAAAAAGCAATTTTATCACTAACTCAGTTTGTCAAAAATGCATAGGGAATTGTATGGGTGGTTCAACAGTTAAGAGTGCCACAGAGTTTCTTTGGACATACCTAGAAGTGAAATCTGTGTGTCTGTAGCTAGTCAGACAATACACCAGGGCTATGTACATATAGTCAAAAAGCCCCAGACTGAATCAATTCAATCTTTGCAGAATAGTTCAAGCTAAGTAGATTGAACCCATAAGCAAGTGAAAAGACATTCACTTATGATTCTGGAAATGCAGCTGGGATGGGGGGCGGGGTGCTAGAACATGCCTTCCTGCTCCACTGGCAGGTTGGGCCAAAGGGTAGCCTGCCCACCCTTTGAGTGGTGGTGGGGGGGTTTGCAGGGGAGGTGCAAAGCATCCTGGAACATTGGGGGACTGTGATTTAACTTGAATGTGGAGGGGATCAGGGACCAAAGTTCAATACACCAATTGAACTTAAATCAGTTAAGTCTGATACTACATCTATCCAGGTTTATCTTAAACTGGTTTGACCACTTTGAAAGCAGTTTACATGCACTGAACTTTTGTTGTGTTACAGATTTGAACTGGTTTCTGGTCACTTATACTGGTTTACATGTAATTTCTGTCCCTAGCCCAGGAGAAGTGTGTAACAGAAAATGGGCAGACAGGCTCCAGGAGATGGACAAATCCAAGGAGGTGAATAGGTAAAGAATGGAATATGTTTATCAGGATTATACATTCAGTCATGCTAAGGAACTGAGGGTGTAACTATTTTCCCCTATCTTGTACAGAGGAGTTCATGTCTAGCTTGTTCTACAAGACACTTAACACAATGAATTTCAAGGTAGCTTTTATTTTTATCTTTCCCTCCAACTTAAGGGGTTGCAGTAGTGAGGGCTGACTGTTAGGGCTGTGCGAAATTTGGCCATCAGTCTTGTTTCAAGGCTGTTTCGACCTGTTTTGAGGTCAAAACAGAAAAATTGAAATGAAACAGATAGGGATGAAACAGCCTCGAAACAAAATGAGGCAAGTCGAAACAATTGGCCATTTCGATGTTTTGCTCATAGGCTATAATGGGGAAGGATGAAATAGCCTATAACTTTGTCATTTCTAGCCAGATTTGGATAAAACTTACAGAAATGATAGACCATTCTGAGGGCATAAAGTCTGCAAACTGTCAAGAAGATAGGTGCAGGGGGTTTAGAGAAACTGTACCCCAAAATCTCGAGAGCCAAACTCATGTCACATGTATATGTTAAGCCACAGCAGGGTCAAAACTACAGAAATAGTAGCCACTGCTGAGGCAACAAGACCTGCCAAGTTTCAAGCAGATAGGTACAGGGGGTTCAGACCAACTGTACCCCAAAATCCTGAAAGCAAAACTTGTATCACGTGTATGTGTTAAGATACAGTGGGGTCAAAACTGCAGGCATGCGAGCCCCTATGGAGGCCACAAAGCCTGCTAAGTTTCACAGAGATAGGTGCAGGGGGATTGGGGAAACTGCACCCCAAAATCTTGAAAGCAAAACTTATGTCATTCATGTCATAGGGCTCAAACTCCTGGAAGATCATTTTAGACTTGTTTCAGGCTCAACATTAGGAAAAACTACTTCACAACTAGGGTGTCCAGACTGTGACCATTTCTCCTAGTTTTCCTCAAGGGTGCCCTGGTGAACAGTTGTTCACCGAGCCCTAGATATATGCTTCTGATGTAGCGGTAAGGTGCTACCAAGTCCCCTCTCTCAGCCTTCTCTTTTTCAGGCTGAAGAGTCCCAGGTCCCTCAGCCTTTCCCCATATGGCTTGCCATGCAAGTCTCTGATCGTATAGTTAGCCCTCCTCTGGACTCTCTCAAGCTTTACCAAAGCCTTGTTAAGGTGCAGAGCCCAAAACTGGACGCAGTACTCCAGCTGTGGGCTCAACCAATGCTGAGAAGAACCGAGCAGAGCAAGAGAATCACTTCTTTGCAATGGTTTTGCTGGAGATGCATTGATTGATGCATGCCAGTGTCTTGTAAGCCATGCTGGCTACAGCATCACACAGCCAGCTCATGTTCATACTGTGGTCACTTATTACCCCCAGGTCTGTGGTGACAAGTGATCGGGGATTTTCAGTCCTGCTGCCTGATGAGAGGCAGCAGTTGCACAAGCACCCATGTCATGAGTTTTGCCTGTCAGCAGCTAGGGGTGCAGGGTCCCAGAACCCCCCTGCACCTATCTGCTTGACAGCTGGCAGGTTTAGTGGTCACAGCAGGGCCTAGTATCCAGGCCTGCAGTAGTTTCCCCTCTCCCGTGCCCAAGACAGACACAGTTACACAAGCACCCATGTCACGAGTTTTGCCTATCAGCAGCTAGAGGTGCAGGGCCCCAGAACCCAGAAGCCCCTGCACCTATCTCATTGACAGCTGACAGGCTTCATGGCCTCTGCAGGGGCTAGCAGGCCTGCAGCTTTCACCCTGCTGTGCCTTAACGCACGCAGTGTCACCCATGTCACAAGTTTTGCTTGTTTGCAGCTTGAGGTGCAGTTTCCCCCAAACCCCTGCACCTATCTCCTTGAAACTTGACAGGCTTTGTGCCCTCAGCAGGGGCTACTACCCCTGCAGTTTTGACCATGCTGTGGCTTAACACATACATGTGACATGTTTTGCTTAGGATTTTGGGGTACAGTTTTTCTGAACTCCCTGCACCTATCTCCTTGAAACTTGGCAAGCTTTGTGATCTCATCAGGGGCTACCACCCCTGCAGTTTTAATCATGCTGTGGCTTAACACATATACGTGACATGAGTTTTGCTTTCAGGATTTTGGGGTGCAGTTTCCCTGAACTCCCTGCATCTATCATCTTGAAACTTGGCACAATTTATTCCCTCTGAAGGAGCTACCATTTCTGTAAGTTTCATCCAAATATGGCCAGAAATGACAGTTATAACCTGTTTTGACCTTCCCCAGTATATCCTATGGGCGAAATGTCGAAATAGGGTCAAAGCGGCAAAACATTTCGACGGAATGAAAAGGAACAGCCACTTTGACTTGAAATGAAAGTCGACATGAAACACTATTCTGTTGAAACATTGAAATGTTGGTCAAAATGGAACACTTCCGTTTTGCACAGCCCTACTGACTACCAGAGCTGACAAAAATCAGGTGTTTTCAGGTGAAAACCTTTAGTCCTGGAGTTCAGTTTCTCCACAAACCTTCAGGGAACAGCCTAAAACCAGTCTATTTGTTGTGTGGCTGGATGATATGTTTACACTCACATTTATAGCTTAACTTTTGGAATTGATTTTTTTTCTATTTAGGGTTTTTCAGGTAAATATATCATAAAATCTATATACATTAGATTATTAGCTTAGCAACAATGTGATAAGTGAATTTAAAAGCACACAAAATGCATTAGAAATACCCATATTAGACAAGTAGACAGTTTTATATTTCACATGTGAGTTAGATCTTTTCTAATTTCAAGGGGAAGTCAGCACCATTATAGAACAACATCAATAACAATTAAAATTGTATCAAAATAGCTGCCCACAAGATTTACAGCTGGAAAGTATGGTTTGTATGATCTCAAGTCCAGTATCAACCCTTATGAGTCTCTGAGTGCAGAGAGAATGGAATATGGCTCTTGCTGGCCAAGTGAGACTTTCCTTAGTGGGTGGGACTGTCTCACTTACTGTCACACAGGTTGGAAAAAATGAGGAAGAGGACACGGTAAGCCAAGACAGGGTAAAACCCAGAGTACAACTGTTTTCAGCTTGTGAAGGAGGTTTTGGAGATGAAAACTATTGTAAGTAAGAACAGTCCTTATTGTAGTGACAGAAGTTATAATTTAGAGATGCTCCCTAACTAAGTAGACTGAGGAAGCTGGCATTTGGAAGATGGCCTCTCAAATAGTAGTTAGAGAGAGAAAAAGAGCCTGCACAATAATACTTGATGTTTAATTTGTCTCATTCATGCCTGACTGCCATTTTTGAACTCAGGAGACATGTCTATGGGTGTTTATACACATGCTCGGGGGGCGGGGGGGGGTGTAAATAAGAGCGGCTCCAAGAACGGCTGTAATTAAAGTACTCAGAACAACTTGTGCATCAGAATCCCTGTGCTTAGAAATGGTGGCAGGGTCACCTTAACTAAAACTCATTTGAAGAGCTTTAGTTAAAGTGCCTCCATTTTCACTGTTAAGCATGGGGACACTGATATGTGAGACACTGGAGTCTGTTGGAGCGTGGTAATTATCACGCTCCAGCAGACTCAATTAATTGAGCTTGCTCTAATGTGTTGTAATTACTGTGTGTCAGAGCAACCTTATTGCTTGTGTATAGGTGCCCTACATGTGCATTTAATTTGAAGTAGTAAACTCCAGTGCTTCTTGCACCAAAGTTTATTGCTCCCAGGCATGCCATTTGAACGTGAGCCTGGGACCACAGCATGTTGAACCTGGTCAGAGCAGACCTGCATGACAGCGAGCCTTGGAGGTCAGCCTGCCAGCCCAGGTCTGTTCTGACCCTGCTCAACATGCTGTTGAGGGGCTGGCTGGGGCACAAGGGAGCTCCAGTGTGGGGCTAGCTTGCAGGCAGACCCTGCACTGAAGCACCCTCCTACCCCAGCCAGCCCTGTCAACATCTACCTATGCACTGCTTTGAAGTAAAAAATGCCATAGCAGAATAATACCTGTATTTACAAGTACTATCCTGCTGCAGATTTAATTAGTTTACTTCAGCCTAATTACTCCACATGTAGATGTGCGATGTTTACTGGGGAGCTAATTAGTATACTCTGCTGTAAATGTAGATGTGCACTGCCACCCCCCCCACCCAACAACAACTCACCAAAATTCCCACGGGTGAGCTAGAAGCTGTGTTCAGGAGTGGGAGCAGCATGTAAGGCCAGGACCACAGGGTAGGGTCACAGGGTGGTGACAGCATGTGAGCAGGGCCCAAGGTAAAGATGTAGTCTCCTGCCTGCATGCCCCTGCAGTAGACATGGGTCCCACAGGCAGGGGCATAACAGATCTAGGCTCTATACTGGCTCAGCCCTGTGCAGTCACCACCCCAAAATCCTGGGATTCTCCAGCCCTGCCCACACATACTGCTCCCAAACACCAATCCCTGTTGGCCTGTAGCCTCATCCCAGTCACCTGGTGAAGTGCCCTGCTTGTGCCCTGCCTCTGAGTTTAGTTCCTAGGTCCAAAAGTGGATCAGGCAACTGAGAATAAAAGTCCAATCAGGATTTTGGTGCTTTTAGACTCCATTTTCAAAAGTATCTTAGGCATTTAGGAACTTACAGTGCTCCTACATATTCAAGTACTTGATGCTTATCTCAAAATATAAATCAACTTATTCCTTGGTGGGGTGATTCTGATTTTTCTTGCTGTATCAACATACTGCTAATATTTTTTCATTTTTACCATTTATTTTATTCCTGCTTGTCACTGTGCCTGATATTTTTGCTTGTTGTTCCTTTTTTAATGAAATGTTAACACCTTTTTCATGAAAAATGTCACCATTTTTACACTGATCTTAGTAGTTGCATAGTCCGTAGGGTCAGAAGGGACTTGCGCAGATCATCAAGTCCAACCCCCTGCCATGGCAGGAAAGAATGCTGGGGTCAAATGACCATGGCAAGGTGTCTGTCTAGTCTCCTTTTGAAGACACCCAAGGTAGGAGTGAGCACCACTTCCCTTGGAAGTTGGTTCCAGATCCTAGCTGCCCTGACAGTGGCAGTAGTTCCTCCTCATGTCTAGCCTGAACCTACTCTCAACCAGCTTGTGGCCGTTATTCCTAGTTACTCCAGGTAGTGCTCAGGGGAACAGGGACTCTCCGATTGCCTGCTGGTCCCCCTTGGTAAGTTTATAGATGGCCACCAGATCCCCTCTCAGCCTTCTCTTGCGGAGGCTGAACAGGTTCAGGTCCCTTAGCCTCTCCTCATAGGGCCTGCCCTGCTGCCTCTTGATCATGCGGGTGGCCCTCCTCTGGACCCTCTCAACGATGTCCACATCCCTCTTGAAGTGCGGTGCCCAGAACTAGATGCAGTACTCCAACTGCGGCCTGACCAATTTAGCATGGAGGAGGAGGATCACCTCCTTGGACCTGCTCGTGATGCATCTGTGGATACATGACAAGGTGCGGTTAGCCTTACTAACTGCATCCCCAAACTGTCGGCCCATGTTCATCTTGGAATCAATAATGACTCCAAGATCCTTTTCTACCTCTGTGCTGATGAGAAGGGATTTTCCCAGCCTGTAGGTATGCTGCTGCTTCTTTCTCCCTAAGTGCAGTACCCTGCTCTTGACAGTATTGAATCCCATCCTATTCTCATCCACCCACCCTTGTAACCTGTTCAGATCTAGTTGTAACCTGTCCCTTCCTTCTAGTGTGCCCACCTCTCCCCACATCTTAGTGTCATCCATGAATTTGAACAAGGTGCTTTTCACCCCCTTGTCCAAGTCACTGATAAAGATGTTGAGCAGTACAGACCTGAGGACCAAGCCCTGGGGGACTCCACTGCCCACATCCCTCCAGGTCAAAAATGGAGCCAATTTGTGACCCATCTGACTGTGTAGCCATCAATGCCACAGTCATCTAGTTTTTTAATGAAGATGGGGTGAGAGACAGTGTCAAAGGCCTTCCTAAAGCCCAGAAAGATTACATCCACCGTGATACCTGTGTCCAAGGATTTTGTGACCTGATTGTAAAAGGCAACCAGGCAGTCTTGATTATATCAAAGCAGCACTATCAGGTTTTCCTATTTCCACTGAAAACTTTGAATACAAGAATAAAACATGCTAATGTGATGGAAATAGAGGTATAACAAGCACTTTCTGCGCTCCAGCCATGGTGGCAGTGGTAGTTGCTGCCATTATTGGGCACCCTCGAAAACGCCACCTGAGGCTGGTGTCCTGGACTCCCACCCCTACGTACACCACAGGACATTGTTTTGATCTTCTTTCTGTTTGCTTTGACTATACTGTCATTTTTTTCTATTTATTACAATATGTTTTTGGACCTCTTAGGCTCTGATGTGTGAACCCGGTTTTTTGGAGATAACCTGTGATAGATTCCATGATTATACAATGAAGATGGTATATATTTTTCAGGTGTTGCCTGAAAACTACAAAAGCCAGAAAAAATCAGTTTTGTAAGGTCTGGTCTAGTTTCATCCCAGAACAAATAATCTAGACTTCTTGGCATTTAGCTTTAATAAATCTATCCCCTGACCTTTAATAGTTGTGCATCTTCCACCATCCCAATATCTGCATAGCTTTTCAAAAAGATTTAAGTCTCACAGATCTAGTATGCATATATTTAAGAATTTGTCCCTGATGCCTACATCCGTGATAATGAGGAATGCATCTTCAGGGCAAAGGCATTCTATGATGTACTATGTGAATACATCAGTAGCTAGATTGCATTCTGTTGCTGTACAAAACATACATCATTACTGGAAGAACTGAGACTCCAGTAATGAAATTCTGCTGTTCAGTAATGTGAACCTTGCTACTAGGGTTACCATATTTCCAGTTTCAAAAAAGAGGACACCTATCTGGGGAGTGGGGTGGGGCAGAAGGGGAGTGGGGAGGAGGTGATTGTCGGGGTGGAGGGCATTTCTAACTATTACAGTAAATAACAAGTCTAACTGCCTCAGAAATTTAATGAGAAACAAAAGCATTAAGTAAATACTGAAGTCGCACTCAGATGATGGACTGTGCTCCTGCTTTATGCAATGTCTTCTCTGTCACTTCAGTAAGCACCAGGTTTTCTTCTTCTGTTTAAAAATTGCAAATTGTCTGATAAAAAACTTGAATTCACTGATTAAAACCCCCTGCATTTTTCCATGATGAAATTGAAACACCACTATAGATATATATAGTTGTCAATTGAACAAAATGTTTTATTGATTTATTTACAATTTTAAAGCAATTTGGAAGCTTACTGGTGCCTCAATCACTATAATAAAATACATTTGAAATACCTATTTTTTTCAACTTTTTTTTAAAACTGAAAATCAGAGCTCCCCCGCCACCTTTGCTTAACAAGATGTGGATCCAGATGTGGCTATGTCTCCCCCCACCTGCTGTTTTGTAGCACTGAGTATCCCCAAGTGATATACCAATGCCCATGGTGGTGCCCCTCAGTCTCAATCCTTATTCAAGGATATCAAGTTTTCTGTGTTTTTCAGTGATAAATTGAAAACTCCGGTCTTGATTGGGAACTCAGCTCCCAAGCGCACACGCACATGCACATGCACTAGGTATTCTGGGAACTGTACACTCCTTCTGGTGACTATCTTGAAAATGGAGCAGGGGAGAAAATCCTGGACATTTTGCTTGCTTTTAAAAAACCCGTCCGAACGCAGCACAGGGGGCCAAAAAAGAAGACATGTCTGGGAAATCCCAGACATATGGTAACCCTAGCTACATAACACTTGCCTGCCTCTTCAGCAGTTGCTCAATATAAACATAAATTGTGGAAAACAATCAAATGTAAGGAACAGTGAGTGGGAAAGAAAATATTTTAACACATCCCCAGCTTCACTTTGGGTCACCAAAGTGAGGGAAAGGAATTTTTTGGAGGGAGGTCTTCTCCTTCCATGCTGGCAGCCTGACTCAGATGAGCTCTGAGCCCGTCTGGGAGGAAGGCTGCCCCACTCAAGATATTTTCATCCTGGTTCATTTGCTCCCAGTGGGGCTGAAGCCAAAGCTACTTTTGGAGAGGAAGGTTTCCCTCAATTTCGGGCTCTTGCAGACAATAGTCCAAACTGCAGACCTTAACTTAGGTGAATAGCAGCAGCAGGGATCAATGGAGATAAAACCTATGAGTTATATTACTATGTGTGTTTCAGACAGAAGCTCTGTTGCTCTTTGGAGCCATATAGGTGTGCATCGCAATGGAACAAATGCATCGCTGGCTGTGACCTCCCTATCCTAGGAATAAGGGCACCATTGTACAGGAGTTAGGGAGGGTAGAGATGCATTTCACCATAATGCAGTTGGGCCTTGATCCGTAACTTATTGAAGTCAAGGGGAGTTTTCAATGAGCTTGAGATCAATATTTTATTTCTCCTTCACCAATTCCTCACACCACGGACACCAGCTGTTCTGCTAACACTTGAGCAGGCATGTACATTATAGATGGCCATGTTCGAATACGGGGCTCCTGTACTAAGCATATATTTTCAGAATCTATCCTCATTTACATTCTAAATGTGTTTTTTTCCCTGGAGCTTTGCAATTTGAATGTATTTTTGTATGTTCTACAGCACAAAGGAAAAACATCTGGTACATGAACATATCTGCAGGTATTTTCCTTGAAACTTAAATCGGTGCTTAAATTGCACTTTCAGATGAAGATTGGGTTAAATTCATTAGACTTTCATTAACAGCACATCCTAGTGAAGTTGCCTTTAAACTTAACTGAGCTGCAAGGAATCAAAATAAATGAGAATTGTGGAATATCAAAAGGAGTTTAAAGCAGAGGTTAGGTGATTTCTTCTTTAACAGGAAAAGGAAGCTATGATGGATTGTGAAGTAGTTTTGAGAATAGGCAAGAAACATTACAGCATGGAAAATGTATGTCTTAAAACCACCTGTTTTTAGAACATCACAAGACAGTATTGTGTCCTTATTCTACCACCTAAAAAATATGAATTAGTACTGGAAAAGCCCACTGCAACCCAACTGAGTCAACACTACAACATATATGTAAGTAAGGATTGACAGATTAGATCCTCACATTGCAAACTAAAGATTTCTTTTGCCTGATTAATAAAAAAGGTAATTCTGCCAGAACATAAGCAGAAATAACAAAGCACTAGTTAATTATAACTGAGAAGACAAAACGTACTTCCAACACTTACCACTACCCAGCTTTCCTAACATTTTCTTTGAATGCATGCTACTGATGAAAACTTGCCAAGCACCTTGTCCAATCAGGCTATCATCCTGTGGGATCCTCTCTATGCAGCATCTTGTATGCAAGATGTGAAGTTACATGTTATACTTAGACCATACTAAGGGCACTTAAAATGCAAAAGGCCTCATGTTAAAGCTTGTTAACTTACTCTAAATGCCCTCTGAGCATCTTAAAGTTATACCGCTTGAGAAGAAGTTTAAGTCTGGGCTGCACTACCTAGCTCATATATGGGTAAATTCAGTCTTCTCCATGGGGATAAAACAAGCAATTTTTCAGTCCTCCAGTATCCCAGGATGCACCACTCCCAGATACCTCCCTCCCTCCAAAACAGCAGGGATAGAAGCCAGGTGTCCTGGCTTTTAGTCACACATTTCCTCACCAGTCCCGTAGTGTCAAGTCAGAGTTGTGCAGGCAGGAAATGGCTTTAACTGTTAATATGCAACTGTTCACAGCGCATTCGAACTATAACACCATTTAATGGGTACGTCTACACAAGATGCTGGGGTGACAGGGTGTTGGTGGGCACGAACCGTGACACCAGTGCTAGCTCATTGCTACTGCACAGTAGGGTCAGAAATGACCCATGCAGTGCCAGGACCATGCAGTAATGGCAGTTATTGCTCAGTCATTTAGTACTTGCTTAAGTAACAACTGTGCAGTCGGGCACACATGTAGATGCACCCAACATGCCACAAATTTAGTACAGTCTAAGTGTAATGTCTAACTTCATCCAAAGACTGATCCATAGAGGGAAAGGAGCAAACACTGTGGGTGTGTACAAGACTTCAAATGAACCAGTAGAAATTAAACACTTTAGATTAAATGGTTGAAAAGCCTACCAATTCAAGCATGTATAAACATGCATCTGGCTGGCTATGTACTCAAGAGGCATCCAGCCAGGGGTCCCTAGGAACATACATCCCAGCCTGCTATGCAAGCTTCAGTCTTCCTTGAGACAAGTGACAGCACAGAGAGAACAGATCAGGGCTGATTGGTTGTCACCCAGAGGACCATGCCCCACCCCCAACAACATGCCCTGCCTCCCAGCCTTTCAGCTGTCAGGTTGTCAGGCAGCAGACCCAAAGGGGTCATCTGTCTTTTAAACCTGTGGCTCTAGCCATGGAGATGGGACTTTGCCCATGCTGCAACTGGGTCTGTGCCCCCACCACTGAGGCCAAAGCTGGGGCTCTAGGAATGGGTGGGATTTGATCACAGTATTCCTGGGGCTGTGTTTGTGGGAAGCCATGCTGCTGTAGCCAGAACTCAGGACTCTCAAGCCCTGCCTGGGGGGATAGCTCCCCTATGGAGCACCTCAAAGAGCATGGCAGACGCCCCGTCCATAGAGCTGCAGATGCTGGCTTTGATGTGGCCTATGAGGTACTGGCAGGTCCAACAGGTCCTGGTATGACTAACAGGGTGCTGGTAGGTGGCTTTGCTCTGCCTGCATTAACAGCCTCACAACAGCAAGGCTGTAGAGAGGAGCTGGGCTTTCCCAGCCTGAGGGTTGACAAGGGGAGGAGTCTGGTCTGTAACTCAGCTGGAGCATTGGAGTCTGACCAGTGACAGACAGTTCCTGTCTAGAGGTGGACTGCAGCAGAACAGGATCTTGAGGAAAGCCATCAAGCAGATGAAGAACATCAAGGAATCTGGAGCTTATGGAATTCCTCCTAAGATCTTTGAGGAGGGGGGAAGAGCTCACATGAAAGCTCAATGGATTTAGAATGATGAGGATCATCCTCATCTTAAGGATTTAGAATGATGAGAAAATCCTAGATGACTTGAAGGATGCCAGGACTGTGACAATCTTCAAGAAAAGAGACAAGTCCAGCAGTGAAAATTACAGGGGGATTGTCTTGCTGTCCACCAAAGAACAGATCATTGTGAACTGTTTTCTTCCACTTGCTGAAGAGCTCCTCCTGGAATCTCTGTGTGGGTGGAGGGCATCAAGAGGCACAACTGACATGATCTTCACCACTTTCTAGCTTCTGGAAAAATGCTGGAACCAAAGTAAACCTTTCTACATGGTCTTCTTTGACCTCACAAAAGCCTTTGACTCTGTCAACTGTGGAGGATCCTTATGAAGTACAGATGCCAACTAAAATTCAACACCATTCCTTGCCTACTCCCTGATGGTATGCAAGCAGTGGTTCTTAGGAATGGATCTATCACAGAACCCTTTGAGGTTGAAACGGGAGTTAAGCAAGACTGCATTATCACTCCAACATTTTTATCAATAGTCTTTACTGTGATGCTACATCTGACTACCAACAAGCTTCCAGCTGGAGTGGAGCTAAACTACCAAATGTAAGCTGTTTGATCTCAGCTGACTCTGAGCCAAAACCAAAACCACCCTGACTTTAGTCATCAAGCTCCAGTATGCTGATGATACTGTAGTCTGTCCTCACTCAGAAGCAGACTTTCAGGCAATCATCAATGTCTTTACCAAGACATACAAGAAAATCAGACAGACACTTAACATTCAGAAGACTAAGGTCCTCCATCAAGAAGCTCTTAATGAGCAGTCCCCAGCTTTGGTAATTCAGATTCATGGTGAGACTCTGAAGAATGATGAATACTACCCATACCTCAGAAGCCATCTTTCACAGAAGACTGACATAGACAAAGAAATCCAACATCACCTCAAATGTGGAAGTGCACCATTTTTAAACCAGACTAAGCCTTGTGAACACTTTCAAACCAAGTGTTTCTACCAGACAAAACTGGATTCTATCAATCCTAAAGCAATGTTTCCATGCAGGGGAGGATTCAGGATTTGGTAAAGCGGGGTGTGGTTGCAGGTGTGGCTGCACTTATCACTCCCAGCCCCCTCCCCTTGCTCCCACTCCAGCAGGGCAGGCAAGCCCTCAGCTGCTGCTCCTGCAGCCCCATCTAACTCTCAAGAAAGGTAATCATTCTTCCCCTTCCTTCCTCTTCTCTTCCCCATGATGGCATGGTCAGAAGCGGGAGGGGGTGGAGGGACAGGATGGGACAGGTGAGCCACTGCACCTCCTCTGGATCCATCCCTGCTTCCTCACATCCTATAGCTCAGCAATAAAGAGCATGGGAGGTGAATTGGTAGCAGCTATTAATAGGATATTACTGCTTTATATTATTATTAAACATTTAAAAATACGAGAAAAAACCCCAAACCCATACTCAGTACAAACTGTGAGACCAGGTTGTCCAGTCAGCAATGTTTTGTACTTCATATTTTCCTATGGGCATTACAGAGAGTCACTATAATGAAATCCCAAAACATTTGATTTTTGTAGGAGATAGAGTTAAGGGAGGTTGCAGATGCTGTTCTGAAAGTCGACGGAAATGAGCTTTCAGGAGCCAGCATGGTGTTTGCAGAGCTGTGTGTGAAAAATGAGCATTTGGTGTTATTTTTAATGGTTGGCAGCCACAGTCAGAGCCCCCTGATGTTGAGGATGGGGAGGGGTTTGCTGATTTGGGTTATGGCTTACATAGATCTAGCCTCTCTAAGGTCTGCTTTGTGCTTAGAAACACAACCTTTAAAGCTAGCCCATAGCCACAGTTGCAAGTGTGAGGGAAACTTTCTTAAAGTTAAACCACACACCCTGATGCTGCTACTTGCCAGGTTTAAGAGACAGTCCAGTCTGTGCTGAGGTGTTGTCATAGTAGAGGCTGGAACAATTACTTACTTAGGTAAACCTGGGGCTCTTTGGGGATTGTTCTCCTTTCTGCACAAGTTAGAGCAACCATTAGGATAGGGAGTGGTTATGTTTCTTCCTTGTCTTTCCCCCATTACCATGAGCACCAGGCCTATAATTGCCCATGACTTCTTGCCATGGGTTTTTTTTAACCCTTTGCAAGATCTAAGGGAGATCTCTGCCTCTATTAATAGACCACAGTTAAATCCACTCAACTGCCTTCCAGACAATAGTGTGCCTTTAAATGGACTGAATGCCTGGAAATGGATTTTGCTTCCTTATGGTTATCTGAGGAAATAATAGTAGGTTTACTGAAAGAAAGCCCAGGAAATGGCAAGGTTAGCCATTTTAATAGGGTACTAGGCATACCAGAGGTGGCTTCCACCACATCTACCCTAGTGCATGGCTTTGTTGCTTTCCTCCTCTCTCTCTTTTTACCCCCACTTTCTCTTCCTTCTCCCTCCACCATTCTGCTCAGTCATGATTTCAGAGCAGATGACCCTTTCTTTAATAAAAATAAAAATATATGAAAAAGACCTCAACTTCAAGTTAGCTTTAGTAGGTACAACTGAGTAACGGATGAACATGGAGTCTCATAATCTCTGACCTGCCTTCATTGTGTGCTCTTTGAATGTGCTTCTGTTAAACTGAGACGATAGTCCTTAATTGGCACCTCTCAGTTTCCATGAGAGCTGTGCCAATTAAGTAGAATCTTCTGTATTTATTATGGAACTGCTGGTTTTACTCAGTGACAGTTGTGCTGACTGATCTTAAAGCTCCTTTTTTTAAGAATCACTGACTGCATCTTAATGTGATCAACAAAATGGTTGCAGTGCCTTTGGAAAAAAAAGGGGGTGAGTATAAAATTTAACGGTTTAACAATTAATATATTGTGCTCTTTTATGCAACAAAAACAAACTACAGCAGGAGTGGGGCACAGCAGCTTTGGATTTAATGCACTGTCCTGATTTTGTTCTGCTCTGCATTCTTTGTAGTTGCAAGGCATTGATGGAATGGCCCAATGGGAGTAACTTGTAAAGGTAAGCAAGCCTGAGACAGACACAAACAGCAGTAAGCTGAAGTCAGAAATAAAAATGAGACAAGCACCAGAAGGTTCATGGCAATTCCATCTTTTTCTCCCCTCCCATAGAGTTATTTTACAAACAATTCCTTTCTTTAAATCTCCCATTAGCCTTTTCTGAGAAGTGGTGCAAGATCAAAAGTTGCCAGGCTCCACTGATTATTATATTTCTGGAAAAGTTATATTATTCATTCAATCTTAGAATCAAGATACACAGTTTGAAAATAATGTACTACCACTTTGTCCTGGCAGTCATGTAGCAACCAGACACAGGCGATGTGAGGTGACCTGCGAAAGCTTGCTAGCATGCTATCTGGAGTAGTTGCTTCTGTAGTTTTAGGGTAAAGCTTTAAGTAAAACCTACTGAGTTAATAACACTTAGTATATTACATTTATAATGCTAACCAATCCTGCCAAAATTGCAATGGAACTGCTAAGCGGAAACAAGAAAACTGACGAAACTAAACCAAAGAGAGGTTAATGGACTGATTTTCAGGAGTGGGAGTACTCTAAATGGTAAAAAAACAGTCAATAAGTGACCTGCTCAAACCCAGACAATATGTCAGTGTCCTAAAGTGGGAGTAGAACTTAGAAAGGACTGGCTTACAGGCCTGTGGGTGGCTCACTACATTACAATGAACCCGTTGAGCAGCTCCTGTCGGAATCAGGAAAACAAATAACAGCAGTATGAGCTGTCACTGTTGCAAGTATAGCAGATCAGCTTTTGCAGACCTGCCTCAAAAACTGTAAAAAGTTCTATGAAATAGCATTATTTAGACATGTAATTATAATTCAGGGGGGAATGAGCTACCAATAGGTTTCAAAGCTCACAAGATATAACAACATTGTAACTGTCATATCAGGTGGCTAACATTGGGGCAGACTGGGGAAAATCTTGTTCTCAAACACAACGTGAAGAGAGCTGCATCCAGAATCCTTTGGGCAAGCTCGGTGTTGGGGGCAAAGAATGGGAGGGGTGATAGTTCTCTGATTTGGGCACTGGTTTTGCAACAAGGCTGCTTTAATTTATGGCAAATTGCTGTGGACCCCAAAGGACCACTCATCAGCCAAGAAGGGCTGAAACATAACAGTGCTTTGGCTGTGAACTCTGATCTTGGCTAGGACCCAGTAGGCACTGACACATGTTCAGCTCCCTGGTCTAACTCTTGGTGCTTCACAGAAAGTGCCATGAGTTAGACCAACCCTCCCAACCCAACAGATGTTTGTTGTTGGATCGGGAGGGTGGAGGATCATGCTCCATTTTGGAGCCAATCCAGCAAGAGAGCCTCTGTGTGTGCAGACTCTTCCCCTAGCCGTGCCCCCCCCCTCAACTCCTGTCCTGTCTCAGGATGGAAGGGAGGTCCATTCTGTGGTTTACCTGGCCTATACTGGAGTGGTGGAGGGGTGGGGGGCAGGTGGATTGGAGTCCTATCTTGGGTTGGGGGCTCTAGTCCATCCACCCCACCCTCTAGCACAGGCTGGGCAAACCGCAGCTGGAACTCCTTCCCTCCCTTCCTCCCTTCCCATCCTATGGTTCATTTGTCACATTATCAGGCACTTTTTAAAGCACTCTGCAGCCATGCACTTCTATCAGTGCACAGCTGCAGAGCACTTTCAGTGACTGATCGCACAACAGAAATCACTTCTGTCAGCACCCTGTGTACCACTGCTACATGTTGCAGGCCTGGCATTTTCATAGAAACACACTATGCCATCTCTGAACTAGCTGGATGACTACACCAGATCCAGGTCTAGTTACTTTCTGGTAAGTTTTGCTTAACCCTCTATTTAACAGGTTAAATAGAGGGTTAAGCAAAAATGACAAGAGCAAGAAACAATGACCAAACTTCTTAACGTTATAGTCAGGAAAGATGAAAGCATCTTCCAGCTATTTATCTGAAAAGACCCTGTTTTGCTAGAAAGGAAGAATGGCATTATGCTAGGCATAGCTTTTCAATCCCAGTGGCTGTGCCTACACATGTGCTTTACTTTGGGGTACACTAATTAGCTGTGGAGTAAAGTGTCAGTGTCTACACATGCAATCACCTTTTAAAATTATTCATGGAGAATCTAGGGCTGTGGATAATTAACTAGTTCAATGTTTCTGTTTAATTTAGTCTAAATGAACGACAGACAGGACAGATTTTTCCTTAGTTAGGTAAAGGCAGCTTGCTCATTATACAACACCCCTGGGGAATGCCACAAAAAGAGACTGGGATGCTTCTTATTTTCCATTAGCAATTACCACTAGTCTGTTTTAAGGCAATTTGTAATGTTCCTATTTTCATTCAGAATGAACTTATTTTGTCTTATTTTTGACCTACTTGAAAGCTGTGAGGTGAGATTTACTTGCAGCTTACTAGAACAAGGATGGAAGCTTCTAGTGCTCCTGCAATATAAATGTAATAATTATTTAGAAAACAAGGACCAAAAATGCAGAGGATTGATTCTTTTCAAAGATAAGAGCTTAAGTTGCACTTGAAAAATGTGTGCATGTATCCACTGGACTGTGTGCATGCAAATGGCCACCTACATAAAAAAATGGGTAACTGCATAGTCAAGTACCTCTCTGTGCAAACAGTTACCTGCACATATCTGAGGAATCACCTACATTTGATCATTTGGATCTAGAATAGCAGCAGCAGCACTGATAAAACACAAAGATTAGTGATACATAGCAAGATGGAATAAAATGTAATTAAATTATATACAGTGGCTACATCTACATGAGACATTTTACTGTGAAGTAATGTAGTTTGCTGGACAGTAAGCATGTACGGCTACATTTGCACATACTTACTACTCAGTAAACCTCACTAATCATGAGTAAATTTGCTACCTGTAAATGCAAGTAGCAAATTTACTTGTGATTACTAACGGCGCAGTAGTGCTCACATAGACACCTGACCGGAAGCAAAATTGGTCCTGGTCAGCTGGCCACCAGGGGGCAGGAGATTGCTCCCTACCCCCAGGAGCTGCCTGCTGCTGGGGTGGGCTCCGCTACTGGATCCACACCTAACTTGGGGCTCGCTGCTAGCTGCCCCACTGGTGGATTGGGGCAGGGGCTCAGTCTGCCCCTTCCCTGCAGCCCTTTCCAAGCCCCCTTCCCTGATCAGGGAACTGGGGATGGGAGCTCCCTGCTGCCGGGGCAGGGGGACATTGTCCCTGCCTCAGCAGCAGGCTGTCCCCCTGGGGCAGGGAGCAATGTTCCAGCTCTGGCCAGGAAACAGCTGTCTCTTGCCCCAGTGCTCCCTGCCAGCTCCTGCGCCAGTGCCTAGGGGGAGCCTAGAGCTCCCCCTGCTGGCACCAGGGGCCCCTTGCCGGGCTCCAGGAAGCGAGAGCTGTTTGCTGCCATTAGAAGCAAACTGCTCCTGCTTCCCTAAATGTGTAGAGAGCTGGCCAGGAGTGTTTACTCATGAGTAGTTTACTTGCAAGTAGGCTGCTCCTGGATCTAATGTACATGTAGACACACCCTGTATGACCAAAACAGCCAAATGCTTGAAATCTAAAAGGTCAACTCCGAAATCAAAACCTGTCTGGAAATGAAAAACAGGAGAGAAAATATGCAGAGTAATTTAGAAAAAAAAAGTAATCAAAGGGAATGAAATCTATTACAACAGTTATCCAAACCAGGCAATAATTTAATCAAAAGAGACATAATTTCCTCTGCTTTACCTCAGGACATGTACTGATTATTGGCTCATTTATCTCGTGCTTTCAGTTTGCATGCACAAGACATAGGGTGCTTTCCATGTGTTCCTCCTGAATAGAATAGACCATTTTAAACACATTGGGCTAATTATCAGTCACACAAAGGGTAGGCTTATAAGTGCTCCCATGATGCTCCTGAAAGTACTGCTGAAAAGCACTTTCCTCTGCCTGCTCTGTAGGTGTGGAAGCTAGGAATAATCCGGGAAGAGGGAAGAGGGGAGGGGAGAGCTGGTGTCCTTGAGATCTCCATCATGCTTCAGGAGCACTGCCTCCTTTCTGGGTTCAGCTTGTGCAGAACAGGAGCAAGTGGGTGAACTGTGTTTCTCAGTGATCCTGTCAGGCACATTGTGGAAGTGGTAGAAAGACTCTCTGTAGACCCATTTCATGGCACTGTCATGGCAGGCTTTTGAGAAATTGAGAATTGGAATCATAAAGTAGCTCTGGAGATGCACGAGCCTGAGAAGACCTGCATTTTTCCCTGCATCCAAACGAGCATATTCATGAGGTTTGTGGTGCCTCAGACCTTGTGGTGCCTCAGGTTCATTGCTACCTCGCAGTGTAGGGTTTTTTTTTTGCCCTTGGGAGATCCCAGGGTCAAAAAAAAACATGTGGAAAGGAAGTGGGGTGGTGCATGTGGCAGCAGTGCATGCCACGTAAAACCAGATCCTGACTGGCCGAGCCACACTCCAGCTGCGGGCCAGACTCCCAGCTTCAGGAGTGCCACAGCTGCAGCTTCCCTGGCCCCCAGGTAAGACTGCTGGAGGCAGCACAGTTGCTGGCCCCAGCCACCCCTACCCCACCTGGGGTCATCTGCTGCATGCCAGACGGCGCGTAGCATGGGCATTCCCTGGGGACAAGTAGCAGCAGCACAAGGTGCACATACTACTGCACAGTACACCTGCAAGGTGTGCTGCTGCTTCTTGTCCCCAGAGAAACAAACGTCCATGCTCGTGTGAATATGGCCTTTGAGTCTGGAAAAGCTGGCAAACATCTGAGGGTCTGAACTCTTTGTGGAGATCTCATAAAAGCAGGAATTGCCAGAAAGCCCTCATTTCAATTGGCACTTCATAGCCCTACAGATGGCATGATTCTTGTTCAGAAAAACTATAGGAAGTGCAGGCATGTGCAAGCATTTAAACTCAATGAAAGAGGTACATTATCTGAGGAACTGGTTCATTCCAGGCTTAATGCTAGTATTGTTTTAGAGCATGAGCTTGTGTCAGGATTTATTTTATTAGCAAAGGCATTTCTGTTCCTTGTATGCATCTACTGATATGTGAGGATGTTGGTAAGTGTGGACCTGTCTCTGAATCTCATGCACTAGATGGGCCCATCTCTAATGCTTCATATGCTTTCAATAGGAGATGCAATGGCAGTGGTTCTCAATATTTTCAGACTCCACGTGCCACTTGGTAACTTTTGTGAATTGGCACCCCATTTTAAAACTTATTGCTTACCACCTTGCTCAGGGGCCAGGTAGTGTAGGTAAGGGCATTGGTGATACATAGGGGGTACACATGGGTGCATGTGCACCCCCTGAGATTGGCTCTGCACCCCCCTGAAAGCGCCAGCCACAAAACCAGAAGTGCTGGTGAAAGTGCACTTCCAGATCACTGTTGGTGGTTCTGGGCTTGGCACTTGGCTGCAGGGGACCCCCCCAGTTGGCCATCAGTCACAGGGGGACCCCCCCATCGGTGATGGGAGGTACCAGTCACCCATGGTAAGGGAAGAAACAGCCAGGCAGGGACAAGCCAGTGCTTGCAGAGGGGCTGGGCAAGGCAGCTGACTGAACCTGAGCCTGTGCTTATCTCCTCATACCTCCTGGCTCCTTTTAAAGGATAATGTGGCACTCTGGCACCCTATTTGAGAACCACTGCTTTGCCAATGGAGTGACAATTAGTTGCTTCCTTTTGTGCTGGTTTTAGAAACTTAGAAAAGTAAGGCTAGAAGGGATCTCAGAATGTCATCTACATTCAGTCTCCTGCTCAAGGAAGGACCATCCCTATCTAAACCAGTCTAGACAAATGTTTGTCTAACCTACTCTTAAAAACTCCAGGAACAAGTTTTGGTACAGGCATTTGAGAAATGCATGATGCTACTTCTTCTGTATGCTCTTCAGAGTTAAGAGCAAAGGTTAGGGCGCTTGTCTGTGTTACACCTCTCCTGTTACCACGTTACACTTTTCCTGTGTCCATGTGACAAAACTCGCCATTAAGCTAGCTAAATAGCATCTGTCAGCTGATTTTATCATTTTAGATTTTTTTTTGTGGTAATTTAAAACATCTCCAATGATTTATTTTTAGCTCCTGAATTTCTTTCATGAGAGTTTTTAAAATCTTTTTAAATTTTTAATGTGGATCTGACTTACACCTGAAAACATGATTTTCCCTGCTTTGCAACTATTACATTGCCATGTGCTGCTTGGGTTCACTCAGTAATCCATGGAAGTCCATTGACTCTCTATTGTAACACTTCAAAAAGATGCCAGGGGCTAATCTTGCAAATTTTTACTGGTGATTTAGTTCAAGGTTTAGATTAATGAAAAGTACAACTTTTTTGGATTCCCCCAAAAATTGTTCCCTGTGTTCGCATGTACTTCATGACAAAGATTAAATTGTTATGGGTCAGGTAGTTCAAGACTCAGGCTAATTAAAATTACTTTTTGCTGGACTGGGTTTTTAGGTTTTGGTTTGGCAGGGCTGGGGGACAGGCCAGGAGTGAGGGGGACTGACAGGGCTGGGAGGGTAGGGGTAATCCGGGTGATAAATGTAACCCAGGTGGTACTCAGATGAGGTACCCCCTCTCCAATTGAAGGGATTTAGCAGGTTTTCATGCACTATGGGAGGGGTAGCCGCTTATGGGGGAGCAGCTCTCCTCCTATCCCCTATAGAGTAGAGCTGAGACCAACTGGGACTTAACCATATACGGGTTGAATAGGGAAAGATAACATATATGCAGGGGGCAAGGGGACCCTGAAAGATAATGGTACATTCCCCTGGGCACCTGAGAGAGGGTGGGGAACTGGGGAGTAGAGGAAAGTCAAAGGGATTTTAGGTGAACATACACATATAATAGAGACAAATAAACAACAGACTTGAGGCGTAGGGTTCACAAAATATAAGATGCAGGGTTTCCCAAAATATGAGGAGCAGATCCCACAAAATTTGAGGCATAGGCATCCCAGTGGGGTGGGGTAAAAAAGGAACCCACTCCCCCAGTGCCTGGCATGCACAAACTGTGCTTTGGGCCAGGCAGGACTCTGGTCAGGGTTCTTTGGGACAATCCAGCAGTGGCATGGACAGGAAGTTGGGGGTACATCCTGCCCTGGCTGGCCACCAAACCATTGCCAAGCCTGGTCTTTCTCTGGTCTTTCTTGCCTCCCCCCCCAAAACCGCTTTTTTACAGCACCTATTTTAAAGCCCCAAGATGGGGTTCTATCCAAGCTATAGGCTATCTTGCTCCCTCATAGACTTTGGCGATAAATGGAGTCGCCAACATTGCTGGGTGACAGGGAACCTACCCATGCCAGTGCTGCCCCCGCAGCCTTTGCCACCCTTTGGCACCACGCAGCCCATTGGGCTTTCCAACAGGGGTGCTCACCAGAGGATTCATGCCTCATCTGTCAGCTTTGCTGGGGTGCTGGTTTCAGGGTGACCCTACCAGTCACCCAGACAGTTCCCTCAATGCCAGGACAGCTCCCCCTGACACCAACCACAGTAGCAGACCATGGTACTGTCTCTTTATCTCTCCGGACAAAACTGTCAACCCAGGACTAAGCCAGGTGCACCTAGCTCTGGAGTGTAACAGCCACGTATAACAATGTATGGTGAGGGCTGTGATGAAATGTTATATGTGGCCGTTGCACCCAGCTCTGGGGTGTCTCTCAGCCCTCCCCATACACTGTTATATTTAGCAGTTACACCCCAGAGCTGGGCGCATCTCTGCCCTCCCCATGCACTGTAATATGTGGCTGTTACACCCCAGAGCTGGAACCACCCCACGCCATGCCTCTGGCACTGGGGACTCTTCTGGACACACTGACCATTTGGGCTTGCCCAGGAAAGATTTCCAGCTGTCATCCCCGCCCCAAAACCAGTTCCTTATTCAAGCCCTTATACTTAGTATAGTGTGCATGGGGGGCTGTGAGTTGGCACCCTTGCATGAGTAAACAGTGCTTTAGGCCTAGCAAGACCCTAGTCAGAGATGTCTGAGAGAATTCCCCAGTGGCACAAAGTCATGGTGTGGGGGGGCCTAAGAATGATTTCCATCTCTAATCCCAGCCCAGAAGAAATTCCTCATTTGAGCCCATATACTTATTACAGTGTACATGGAGGACTGTCAATCAGGCCATTCTTTGGGCCGCACAAGACTCTGGTCAGAGGTATCCAGGAGAGTCCCCTGGTGGTACACAGGCATGGTGGATGCAGGATATTAATTTACATCTTATTTGTTAAATATGCATAGCTAATGAAATTGTCTCTCTTTAGAATGTGTAATTCATTAATAAGAAGCTTTTATCGGGTATAGATTAGCTTTGAAAAAGGAACTGGGAACCAGAGATAAGAACCTGGGACTTAAAGGAACAAACTGCAGCCTCATGAACCATAGCATGTAGCCTTGGTGTTGGCCACCCCAAAACAGCAGATAGTGAGAAGGCCAGTCACTGCCAGCCACATTTCCAGGCCCTACACCACCATGGGCGGTGGGTAGGGAGTGGGCTGTGTGGGGCAGATGTTCCTTGACCTTCAGTAGAGGCAGGCAGTTTGAAATTTGGGGAGCAAACCCTAGCATGTGCCCTGGGGCACCCCAAAACAGTGGACGGTGATAGCAGGCTACTCATTGCAAGCCAGGGGTCACCCATGGCCCCAGGCCCAGGCAGAGCGGAGACTGGCAGGGAATTTTCCAAGTGAAATGTTCCTGGGACCTCAGAAATGTAGGGGGTGGGTGACTGATGAAGAGAGCAAATAAAGTGCATGGCTTGCCAAGTGCAAGTCACAGCTAAGCAGGCTTTTGCAAATTATGGAAGAGAACCCTAACATGTAGCATTGGGTGCATGTGGTATGGGTCCGGCAGCTCTGGGTAATTAATCATGGAATAGGTTTTTGGCATACCGGAAAGTAATGCATGAATGGGGATTTGTCCTTGTGTACTGCTTGCTAGGGCATGGCTTCCTTTATTCCTAATGGGGCAAGTGACAAGAAACCAATAATATTGCTGGCCCTAGAACAGTCACATCTATAGGAAACTATATGGTTTATTGAACTGGGCTGGTGTCCGTTCAAACTCCTGGAAAACCAGGTTCAGAGGTCTTCCTCAAGGCCCAGGCTGATGAGAGCTGTAACCTGAGCTGCGGGGGAACTGAACGTGCAAATAGGGTTACTGTGAAATGTTGAGAGGAAAATGCATTGTCAGATTTTAAGACTCCCCCCAAAAAAGCAGACCCTGGGTTCTTGGAGTCTGCAGCATAACATGATGAAACCATGTATGAAAATAAAAAATAAAAATAAAATTGCTCAATCAAAAAGAGTGTGATTACTGATTTCTCACACTTTGGGGTGCCTCTCACTTCCAACCTGCAGCCCCTGCCCCCCCAGCGCTGCCACTGCCCTTCACTCTCAACCCTCAGCCTCTACCCCCCAGCCCTGCCCTCATCCAGGGCCCGAGGGCCCCAGCCAAAAAGCAGCTTCATTGGAGCACTGTTAATGCAGACAAAGCAATTCAAAGGGGGTCTGGGTTTTTGGTTGTAGCGTGTTGGTCTCAGGACATAGGCAGGCAAGGTTCTTTGAATAGATGTGATATCTTTTATCAGCCCAACTGAGTAGTTGGAAAAAAGTTCTTGGTAAGCTTTTGGGTGCAGTCACCCTTCTTCAGGCATGGGGAGTCTCTGCTGTCCTGAGACTCAAAGAAATGAAAGAAGCTAAAAGTGTGGCAGGATGTCAGCGAAAATGTAAATAGGGTTGGCACTCCAGGATTTGGCCAGAGTCACTCAACTGGTTTTACAGGTTCTATTGAGGAATATTAAGGTAATGGTCTGAGGGGGGATGGGAAAAGGTCCTCTCCAGTCCTACAGGAGGCACAATATGAACAACTATCACACAGAAAAGATGATCATGCTTTACAGACAAGCCACTGCCCCCCATCCCTGCCAGTGCCCCTCAACTCCCTCACTCCTGCTGGGTTGGCCCTAGCTCTGGGGTATAATGGCCACATATAACAGTGCATGGGGAGGGTAGAGATGCGCCCAGCTCTGGGGTGTAAGAGCTCCACATAACAGTCTATGGGGAGGGCTGAGATACACCCCAGGGCTGGGTGCAACGGCCACATACAACAGTTTAGCGCAGCCAGCACCATACACTGTTATACATGGACATTACAAGCCAGACCTGGGTGCATCACAGAACCCAAGCCTCTCCAAGAGTGCATGACTCTCCTCTCCCTGCAGTGACCTGGGGGTTGTGGCACGAGCGTGTGGGGGGTGGTGGTTGGCATGGGCAGCATCCTCTCCCCACAACCCTGCCTGTGTCCGTCACTCTGAACCTGAAGCCCCCCACCCCACCAGCCCTGCCAGTGCTTCTCCTTCCTAGCTAATCTGAAGCCCTCACTCCTGACCTGCAGCACCCTCGACTCCCAGAAAGATGCAGCAGTATGACTGTCAGGCAGAGCAATGGCAAGCAGAGGGTGGCCAAAGGAGGACAGGGACATACTGCTGGGGACAAAAATAGGTTTAAAAGGAAGAGGAGTACCAGAGAAGAGGGGCAAGCTTGGGGGTTGGTGGGAGTGGAGGGTAGAGGACAGGGGGGGAAACAAGTATTGAAGGGATCTGGTTATAGGCTGGGGGGATATGACTGCAGATGATGATGATCTGCCAATGTATCAGTTAAAAGATTGACATGCAAATAGACGAAGTGATAAGAAAATTCCTTTAATTGAGCCTGGGCTGTTTCTTTCTTCACCTCAACACACACCATACCCCTGCTGTGTGGGGGTGTTAGCTCATGCTGGCTACTGTGTAGTAATGGCGTGGGGTGAGGAGGAGAGGGATTTGGAGTAGGCTGATCAGGGCCCCCCTAACCCCACTTTGGGGGAAGCTGTCCTGGACAAGGAGATCCCTGGTAGCCAAGAAATCTTAATCAACCTTGAAAAAATCCTGATTTTTGACATGAGTATCCAAGTGACAGACAGGAGACGCAGGATTCTTTCTGTTTTACGTAAAAATTCCTGTAGTAATATTTCCATTCAGGCTTTGGCCTGGTACTCAGATGCCAACACACAGGGAGGTAGCCAGACCCTTTGTGTACCCTTGCATAGCCCTAAATGTACCCCACACCCAGAGCCCGGTGCAACAAGCATGCAGAAAAAGTGGGGGATAGCACTGCTTTGGGACCAGGCTTGGGTAGCGGGGCAGCCCCTTCGAGAGGTCTGCAGTACAGATTCCCAATGCCAATCCAGACTTGTGATGGGGAGGCAGGCAGGCTCACTCTTGCAGACCTTTGCATGAAATGATTTCCCTCCCCAAACAGCAGCGCTCTGTGCAACAAGCAACAAGCACCCAGAAAAAAGAGGGAGGCTTTGCAGGGGAGGTAGGCAGCACTGCCTATTGAACTCACCCCCCGCCCCCAACTGCATCTCTCTCAAGCAAAACTGCCAACAATTCCCCCCGTAAAAGCAACCTGGCATGAACCAAGAAAATAAACCAACCAAAATAGCAAATCTTATCCTAAAATGCCACTGGGCAGTAAAGTAGTACTGAAAAGGCAGGAGGGTAAAATTGTTCCTACATGCCCCGCAGGGTAGTTTACGAATTATAGCATAATAAGCCATTGTGTGGGAAATCACGTCCATGTTACTTATATAGCCATCTTAAACTAAGAAAGAAAAATTAAACCAGGAACATTTTTAGCAACTAAATGCCGAGTACGTGTACAATGGCCCTTAGAGAATACTATTATGTATTATAACACTCTAGCATGCTAAAGGGGAATCATGGAAAAAAGAGAGTAACTGAAACCTTAATGCTAATTTCCTGAAGAGAGAGTAAATGTGTTAAAGGGAAATTCAACGACTTGAAAAGGGAATTTCAAGTGGAAAGATTACCAAAGGCAGTTTGAAAGGTAGATGAAAGAAAGCAGACAAATGGCAGACACCTCTGTCCCCGTTCTAGTCAAGCTGATGTTAATATGGCTTTTGGCAAGTCAGAGCTATTAAGGAAAAAGATGAGATGATTACATCCCTTGGGGACCCAGATGCTATGGTCTGAAACAACGAAAAAGTGGAAAAGATCACTCTGTTGCAAAATTAAAATAACTATCACATGTCATTTATTAAAATGAAAGCCACAAAGAAAAAAAAATGGAAATATGAATGTATGGTTATAGATTGCCAAGGGAAAATTTTTGGGTGTGTTTGTAGCTTCTAAAAACTCTGGTGTGACTAAGTCAAACAAGATATAGAGGTAACAGTCTGAATCCCTTCTTCAGAGACATCAAAATCATTCATGCCAAGTCATATTTGCTTCCAGCCTGTTTCATTGCAATTAGATGAGCAGGATTGCAAACTAGGAGTCGTCATTTCTCTCTTCATATACTTTTCTTGTTTTGCAATTAACCTCTATTTTTGTCTCTTTTCCTCCTGCTATTACATATTTTCCATAGCCCCATTCCACCTTACCTCCAAAAATCTAACAGGGACAAACTACTTCCAAAAACACTCCTCTTTATTCAGTAGGGCCCTTGCAGGTGCCAGTTTAGCTCTAAGAAATTGGTGCTTATTGACTGGTTAAGAATAAGGATAAGGATTTTTGTTTGCTATCTGCTGTCCACATTTTCAATCCTGTACAAAACAAGATAAAACTAGTCCTTGCCTCAGGGATCTTACAGTCTAAAAGACAGACACAGAGAAAGCAGGACACCCCGCCTCAGAGGAATAATGTGGGAGGCCAGGGTTTGTTTGTTTTATTTTTTTTGGCATTAGGGAAAAAAAAAGAAATTCTTTAAGGGGGATTTGCATGCAGAAATGCGATCATTTGATGAACTGCAATGGGAAAAGTACTTCATTCATACTGTGCAGTGAGCTAAAAACAAATGGGAGAGGAAAAGACAGGCAACCGTGCACTGAGAGTGAGATCTCTCCACACAACTACTACTGAACACATATATATCACCCACTGAACTGGCATATAACTCAGACGTGCAATAATCTAAGTCCTTAGACTTCCTGTTCAGTACACTGGAAGTTGACTTTGCCTTTTTCTTTCGGATGCGAGGAAACCAGATTACTTGCAGTTAAGTGTGGGTGTTTATGATGAGACCATCAAAACTGAGCTTCTATGTGCTCTGTGTAAAGAGTAGAGAAACCAGGGCATATCAGAAAGTATGAAGAGAGATCTAGATGAAGAGTATAACTAGGGGTTATACCTACCCTGGGCACCAAGTAAGAAGGGACACTGGAATAGTGTACACCCAGGTGAAGTCCACACCCTGACAGTGTTCCCATGCTAGGAAATCTGAAACAGTACCTGGCTGCTGCTGCTTTAAAAGCAGCCATTGGAGAGGGCAAAGCATGCATGGCAACAAACAGCTGCAAAGCTGGGCCTAGCACAGGTAAGAGTGCTGTCCCCACCCCCTCCACTCACACTCAAAACCCATGCATACCTCTACCCTGCTCTTGGATTCTGCATCATCTGTCCCCTCTTGGAACCCACGCACCCTGCAACCTGCCCCTCCCATGTGCTATGGAAATAGCATACCATTACATACTGAGTCATTTGATTAAATTGCTTTGATTCCACTGTGTAGGATAATTAAACCACTGAGAGAGATAAAGAGCAAGAGCTTTGTTCTAGTACCCTAAGGCATAGCATCTTCTCCCATTGCACTTGATGCTTTGTGCAGCTGGGTGCCAACCTGTTCTCCAGATCTGTCTACATATAAATTGGCACTGTATGTACATGAGGTCATATTTAATCATGGTAAGGTTCCTGGCCATCTCCAGAATCAGGGAAGACAGAACGGTGAACTGGAAACCTCCGTTCCCTTTTCTACAATATGGTGGTGGGGGGGAGGAGACATGAGCTATAGGACCATGCAGGATGAAATATAAGGCATCATTACTATAAATGCCAATCAGCTTTTTAAAATGAGG
>NW_005843476.1:119209-123285 GCF_000455745.1 Alligator sinensis
GGCTGTATCCAAGGTAGAGCAGATGGAAAAAAACAACATTTCTGTGACAGAGAAATGTTTTATTTATCAATAATGTATCTCTTAGACCTTAGAACATTTTTTGCTGCTGTCCTTCGAGTACAGTGCAAGTTACGTTTTTCATAGGTTGTTTTTTTTGACCAAAGTGCTTTACAACTGCAACAGAAGAATATGGTCTGAATAACATCAACATGAATTCTCATATGACCCTCCTAGTCTATAAGACAACATCCACACTCTTCAGCTGAAAACTCTGAATATGTTTAAGTGCTACCTTACTGGACATAGGTATGCTGAGCATCTGAGGAGACTATTGATTGACTCATACCTGGAGAAGTCAAAGCTTTGTAATTTCAGCAGTAGTCCAGTCTCAGCAGATCTTTATCACTATTGTCATAGCTGACTGAGCATTTGCCAGGTTGCTGCAGATCCCTTGGGCAATGTACTGTCAGAGTGCATATTCGTCAGTGAACCCAGGTACTTCCAACAATTCACCTGTTTTAGGGTCATGTTTAAAATGTGCTGCTTGCTGGGATATGATAGTTTGCTTGTCTTTATGGTCTTTTCTAAAATATTGATACCAAAGACAACTGAATGGAAACTACTGTTGCCTTTCCTCAAACCTGAATGTCTGAGGGACACTGTCAGTTGGAGATACGATCACAACCCTCAAGGGATCAGTTATGAATGTATGTATCCTGGGCAGGCTACTTGCTTCGTAGGTCACAATATGGGCAGGGGCAAGGCAATCAGCGGTCAGTGTGTGGCCACTTACTGCCATGGGTGCCAGTGAATGGGAAGTAGAAGGGGAAAGGTTGGAAGTGCTGGAGTTATGACTCTACTTCTTCAACAGCCAGCATAGCAGAGCTGGTACATGAAGGAAATAAAGGACTGGTCCTCCTGTCAAAATAATACCTGTGCTCTTCCTCAGGGCAAATTGCTAGGTGCCAATATAGCTGAAACATTTTGCATTATAGACCCCTTCACTTCTCATTTAAATTTACCTTATTTAATACTTGCTGCTGTTCAGCTACTATATCTGGCTTTCAAGTATAATAACCTCCCATTATTTTTAGCTTTGTTACTAGAACATCTCTTCATGCTGTTCAAGGTGTTTGTCTCCCAAGGATTGTGTTAAAAATGATGTGAAATCTAATTAAGATGATATACCCTTATCAGAAGTCTACATCATTCATTCTTATCACTTGGTTTATCATGCTGAAAAATGTCTGTTAACTGAGAAAGACATATAAAATGATTTAACATATTTCTTCTTTACTTTTCTTCAAAATATTTTATACTAATGTTTTGAAGGCAAGCCCCTCTACATTCAAAAACTTCACCATTCTACACACACGGTAGCCATGAAATGCCATTGTGTTATTAGCACTATTATATGTATTACAGTAGTATCTACAGGCCATAGCTAAGACTGGAGCCCCTGTGTGCTATATACAGACAGGGCAACAGATGGTCCCTGCTCCAAAGAGATTATAAAAGATAATTCAGAGAAATCATATGGAAAAAGAAGGATGACTATTCCCATTTTACAGATGACTGAGGAGGCCTACACTGGCATCCCAAAAGTGACTGAAGCGTAATGCAGAGGTATCTACACTGGCTTTAAACTAGCTAGCATGGGTAGTAGTCTGGCCATGGAAGCCCAGTGCCTGGAGTAGGCTAATTTATTGTAGTTCTTGGGTAAGGCAAGAAAGGAAGGCAACAGTCTCCCCCATGGAGCTGTGTGCTTTGCCGCCTCAGCAAGTTCAACACTGGATGCTCTAAGTCAGCTCTCTTCATTTTCATTTATATTTGAATACGTGCCCAGGAAGGACCACATTATACTCTCAAAGTCTTTAGCAGACAATTTGAACACATCTGGGTTTAATTTCTGTTCTCATGTAGACAGAGATTCAATTCCACTGACTGAAAGGGGTTTACATTAAAGCAGATGAAGGCAGAAATTGGCCATGGGAGTCCATTTTAATTTTTTTTAAAAATGGGTATATTCATATTCTTATACATTTATTATATAATCAATACAAGTACAAGCTTTTGTTTTACAGATGGGAAAAATAAAAAACAACAGATAAAAACAGCTCTTCTTTCCAGTCACATTGCGGTTAACATTTTTTCTCCTAAGACATACACATTATTCCTTATGTAGTAAATCTGGCTATTCTGTTGTTTTAATAGGTTTATAAATTGGATTTGTTATTAGCAATGACTCCACTACTTAGATGTTAAATGGCAGAAAATTGCCCTTTTTGTTGTAGCCATCTCTTTTAAAGTAAGTACTTCTTAGGGGGTTTTTTCTTCTACTAAACTAGGTTTTAAAAACCTGTGTACAAGGAAACCACAGAAAATCTGATTCAGCTTAGTTGAAAAGCTAAATTAGAGCAATTGATCACTTCATTTTATTGATCAGAGACTCCTGAAGGAAGATGCTGAAACATCTCTATTACCTGAGACTTCCAAAATAGCAGACTGAGGATTAGCGCTGTGCAAATAATTTATTTTTGATTCGCTGGCAGCTCTAGAAATATAGTGCAGACAACCGCTGATCCTCTGGATCATGATGTACGTGTAAGAGTTCTAGTCAGGTGCTTGATGCAGCTGACAAGCTCAATTTGAGAGTGACACAGCTTATTATAAGTTTCACAGATCCATATGTTTTTTGAGTTGAAGTCCAAGTTTACAGCATGCTGCTTTCTTCTTTCTCGCTTTGCTTCCATCCTCTGAATCAAAGCTGCTCATGTTGAGCTGCACTCAGTGCCAGATGTTCCCTCCAGATTTGACAGGATTCTGTACCCTCCTTCCAGCTTTATACACTGATGTTGAACAAGCTCATATAATTTTTGCACACATTGTGATACTGCCAGAGAGGGTGACCCTGCTTTCTAGAGCTGTCTCAAATGTCACTGTACAAACTATTCTTGGGGATAAGGTCTCCTTCCTTTCTTCTGCCATGGCTGAGTCACTGCAACCTCCTCCTCTTGATAGTGGTTTCTAAGTGTGTCAGTCCTGCATGCTCCAGCACCTCTGTGTTTGGTATTTTGTTTTCCCGATTTATTTTTAGAATCTTAGGCAGGTATCTCATGTGGAAGCTGTTCAGTCTCCTGATGTGGCTAGCATATGTAATCCGTGTTTCTGAACCATAAAGCAAGGATGTCAGCATACAAATCTTATAGATTTGCATCTTTACCTTAGTTGATAGTTGATGTCCATTAGGGGTGTGCAAAACAGGCTATATTCAATTCAAATTCAGATTTGGCGTGAATCGGGGACAGTGATTCAATTAATTGATTTGGATCACTGTCCCTGATTTGATTCAGCCGAATCTGACTCTGAGTATTCGATGCTGATTCAGTGAATCAGTGATTCGGCCACAGACGTGACTTTAAATGTTTTTTCTACGTACCTCAAGATACTAGGCACAGCTCATGAATGCTGCAATGGTGGGGCAGATGGAGCACCCCACAGGAGCATGGTGGGGGGCCACCTGCATGCTTGGCGGTGAACCTAGAAGTGTGCTGGGCCCTCCCTGTGCCTGTCTGGCTTGGTGATCAGCTGTGGGGGGATCCCAGGTGCTCCCCCAGACCCAAGAGGCACCAGTCACTGAGCTGGGGGGTGGGAGAAGGATCCCCTGTGCCCTCCCTGGCAGACCCAGAAGTGGGCCAGAAGTGCTTTTGGTTCACTTCTGGGACCACTGCTGGGGACTGCCCCCCCCCCCATGCCCCCCCGTGGGCCCCCCCCCCCCATGCACTCCTGTGGGACACTCCATCTGCCCCAGCATCTCAGCTTTCACGAGTCACCTTGCCGAATCTTTCCAAATCCTGAATCAATTTGGAGGGTTTCAATATGATTCAGAGAGATTAAAGGGTCTCCTGATTTAATTCAGATTCAGAGATTCAGCCCCTGATTCGGGCTGAATCTCCGCTAAATTGAATTGGGGACCAAAGCTTTGCACAGCCCTAATGTCCATGAACATTTCTGTAATAGGTCAAAATTTTTAGCTGATTTTTGAATTCTGTTAGTTCAGTCTGAAGGTCAGGATT
>NW_005843477.1:0-1140 GCF_000455745.1 Alligator sinensis
AGTCTCTCCAAGGCAATGTTAGATCTGGAGAAAGTCTGAGGAACCTTCCAAAAAGAGCCACAGAGGTAGGAGGGATCCCAGACTATGCACAGAGACTAGCCTGCTTCTGGCTGGGAGTTGGACCATCCTACTTAGAGACTTGGGGGTTCCCACTTAGGACCCTGCCTACAGACAAATGCCTCCTGCCCCTGGGAAGTGGCAGTACACTGCTATGGGAACAAGCCATCCAAGGTGAAGAAAAGCAAAATGGTGCTCACCTTCCCACCAAGTAGGCAAGTAAGAGTAGAGCTGCTTGACTGCAAGTGCAGCTTCCTTTTGCCTGGGAAGCATGTGTGCTTGTGCATGTCCCACATGTGGGTTGTGAGGCAGCAGGTCCAGTGGAGCCGGGAATGGGCCTGTGGTGTGTCAGCCACTGCTTTCAAATTTGCAAGCAGCAGCATGCTGTAACCCCACCAAGAGACTGGGGCTTTTTGGGCCCAAATATTCTCTGCCCCTTGTGGAAGTGATGAGAGAATCATGTTGTGAGACGGATGTGTGATTCAGGGGTGCCATTGGGAAACCTTTGCCTTGCCACCACATGCCTGAATGGACCAGGCATGTACCTAGGGCTCAGAAGAGCAATGGCTGGGCTCCCTTCTTGGTCACACCTGTCCTGTGTTTAGGGTTGACTACAATATTAATGTATCCTAGTTGGCTTGGCTCTTCCCCACCTGTTGGTCAGCCACAGAAACCATCAGAAGGAAGCTCCATGCTTCTTCCATCCTGAGGCAAGTCCTGTTGGAGAGTGTGGGAGAGGAGGGCAGTACTGGCACCAAAGAGAAGGGGATGGTGAGCTGTGCTTAGAGCAGTCTAATTGCTCCAGGGACTACAAAATATCAAAGGAGCACAATAAATGCCACCTTGAGTCAGAACAGGGGCTGCCCCATCCATGAGGCTGTCTGGACACTTGCAGGCAGACAGGTGGTTAAATACTGGAAAGGGACAGGATATTTGCAGGTGAATCTCATGTCCACTGTCCTCTGTCATACCTTCTCTGGCATGTCAAACCCTCATGTTCACTAGGTTAGCCACCTGAGTGTAGCATTCAGCAATGTACTTTGATACTATAACATCTTCAGAGTGATTGTGAGTGTGACTGTG
>NW_005843477.1:1796-3954 GCF_000455745.1 Alligator sinensis
TGTTCAGGTTGCATCCAGAGCACGGGACTATGTCATTTGGCCCACGGGGGTGGAAATTTGATGGCAGCAGCACAAATTGTTTTGGCTTCCACAGTGATGGCATCTAATTCAACCACCATGTGCCTCCACGTCATATTTCTGGCCCAACAGGGAGGCCCCTGGGCTAGATGATATGGCTCCTCAGTCTCAAACCACTCAGTAGGCTCTATGTTTGGCAGCCCTGGCCTCCAGGATTAATTTGTGATTTGAATTTTTGAATTAATGACTTGGTCTTAACTGTGACTTTGACTTGGTGATAGCATTGCTCTGTTGTTAATAAGCTTGGGGAAATGATGGAGCTAATTTATTAGAAGCCACTATAAAGTGAGAATTTGCCTGCTTGTCCCTTGTAATATCATGCAAGGCTGGCTTTAAAAAAGTGTTTGAAATAACACCCATCATGCGTGGGAAGAGAGATGCTAGAAAAGGGGTGATGGGGCAGGTTATCTGTTAATTACACAATCATTATCTGCCCAGTTATTTGTATTATTATATGCTCAGTCTCTCCTGGCCACCATGCTGCTCCCCTGCTCTCCCCTGCCCTGCAAGGCCACCAAGCCATTCTCTTTCACAGGCCCGTGGAGGCTATAGGCCTTGAAGCAGGACAGAACTGATATGCACCCCACAGCAGAGATTTAGACACGCACAGAGCCCAGTGCCAGCCTTGCCTGTGGCCTCAGAGGAAAGGTCTCTGCCCCGACCCTGCACACAAAGGGCAGCCTGAGGAGGAGATGAGCTGCCTTTGGTGCCCCAACGCCACAGGCTCCCTCTGCCCAGCTCAGCTCACATGTGGCACCTGCTTCCCATCTTGGCTGGGAGGGGGCAGCAAGGCATGGCTTCACTGCTGCCTACTGGGCAGGTCGGAGCTGTCTGGCCAGGGGTCAGGCACAGGCTGTGAGGGGTTCTTAGGTCCTGGGGGAGAGAGGCCAGGAAAGTAGGAGTCAGCATGGAGCAACCATGGGGCCACAGCCGGGGATTGTGCATGGATGTGTGCACTGGGGGGATCTGAGCTTGTGCCGGGCTGGGAGTGGCCGGTGTCTGCCCCAGGAGAGAAGGAGCAGCTAAAGAAACAGCTCGGTTCTGCTCCTCGCTGCCCATCCTTCACCTCCTGCAGCCTCCATCTGCACTGGATCATGGCCTGGGCCCAGCAGCATGGACCTGGACCCTGCAGTCGGGCCTGTTCCTTCCACATTCAGCACTTTGCGGCTGCACCAAGAAACCTCCCATATTGGAAGCTTGCCCAGCATCTGCAGGTGTCCCCATGTTGGGACATCTCCTGGTCATTGCCCAGCTTCATCTTCACAGCCCAAAGTGAGGCAAGACCTCCTGCCTCGGGGCTCCTGAGCACGTTCCCACACAGGGCCTGAAGAGTCCACCCTGCCCAAGTCCCCCCAGTTAACAGTGCGGTGCATCAGTGGGGGCAGCTCCACAGGAGCCCTGGGCTCCAACTGGGATGGGGTCCCCCCTGGTTGCCTGCTGTGTGGGGAGAGACCACAACAGTGTCATGGGGAAGAACAGTGGCACTCCCTGCTGGGGCAGGCAGGCAGGAGGTGGTGCTGTCCCACGGCAGCAGGAGGTTTAGCAGCAGAGATACCTCCTGTGCTGGGCAGAGGGAAGGGCAGAGATGAGGTGGGGACCAGAGGGCTCTCTGCTGCTGTCTGTGGGGAATGGAGAGGCTGGGTGTGAATGGCTGCAGCTGGTGCTGTTGATGAGCAGCCCTGAACTTTTACTCTGCATTTTCTACACTTTGAGAACAGCTTTGTATGTTTTGAAAAAGTATTTTATCTAACCAAGGGCATAGAGTAGGTTGTTTAGGCTGGGGGAGATCGCTTGTTGCTTAGTTGTTTAATTGCTGGCCTCTCTAGAAGGAAAAGCTGTATCGACAAAGTCCCGGGGAAGGTTGGAAGGGGGGTTACTTGGGGGGGAGCTGGAAGGGGGGTTACTTGCTGGGCTTGCTACACATCTCATCACATCAGCAGGTTTAACCTGTTACGTAGCTATATAAGGCAGACGCCCACTGGGGTGGGTGTGCTTGCTTTGCGAACAATTGCCAAGCACCACTTTCTGCGCAGAAATAAAGATTAAGTTGGATCCTCCACCCCTGTGTGTTTATTGGCAC
>NW_005843477.1:6405-7088 GCF_000455745.1 Alligator sinensis
TCTGAAAAGACAGCTGGCTAAACTTTGCCAAGAGACTCAGTTGAAATGGCCCGAAGCTCTGCCTCTTGCCTTGCTTAGAGTGCGCATAGCCCCTAGAGCTAAATTGGGAGTTAGTCCATTTGAATTAATGTATGGCAAACCATATCCTAAGAGTCCAGTGGTGACGCATGGGAGTCAAACGCATGTAAAAGGGGAAGGTTGGGTAAAAGATTATTTGTATTCTTTGTCTGCTGTATTGTCTTCTCTCCACAGGTATGTCCAGGAGCGACTTCCACTCCCCTTAGATACACCAGTCCACAAGTTCCAGATTGGAGACGAGGTGCTGGTCTGGACGTGGAAAGACGAGCCGCTTCAGCCCAGGTAGAAGGGACCGTATTCTGTGATTCTCACCACTCACGCTGCAGTGAAGGTTCAGGGGGTAAAACCGTGGATACAATACACTCGGGTGAAGGCCGCACCAGAATTACCACCTGCAGGAGAAGTTGCTGAGAGTGTCGCACCGGAAGCCGACACAAACGGACACCGTTGGACAGCAGAGCCAGTACAAGGACCAAAATTTCTGTTTAAACATCAACCATGTGGACAGTAGTTCTTTGCATAGGCGTAATGTTTCTAGGGTCTAAGGGGTTGGTGCATCAAAGGTTCAATAAGAGTCAAAATGTGTGGGTTCATTTGGCAAAGGA